>NC_083882.1:606060-909090 GCF_032452875.1 Bos javanicus
TTCTAATATTATGACTTCCAAAAATTTGTCAGATTTGTCTCATAGACCCTAATCCTATCAAGGAAAATTCTCATTAAATACTTGCTGAGTGACTGTCTGAACTCATTTGACTGAATAAAGTGAAATAAAAGTGAAAATAAATGTTTGTTAAATGTGGTAGGAGTAAGATATATAGGAAATAGTGAGGTCACAAAGGAGAAATTAGTCATTTTCTTTGAAGACTTCAGGAAAGCAAGAAAATGAATTGAATGCTAATGGATGACTGGTTGCTAGTTAGTAAATAAAGGTAAATTGGGCTCAGTCTCTGTGGGGTCTCTGGGTCCTGGTGCACACAGGTTTTGTTTGAGCCCTCCAAGAGTCTCTGGAAGGTTTGGGATTTGAGTGTTTGAGTGTCTCCTTTGAGTGTTTGAGTGTCTCCTCCTATGGAGACATGGGTCAGCAGTGGCCTGCCATGGGGACAAGGTCTCTGGCTGCAGCATACCTGGAAGGCACAATGTGTGGTGTAAGTCCTCTTGGAGGAGGTCAACATTAGCTCCACCACAGAGCCACCAAGCAGACAACCCACAGACTGGAGCACAATTATACCAAGGAAGCTTTCACACTGTTATAAAGGGTCTAGGACCCACAATAGATCTGCCAGCTTGGGGATCCAGCAAAAGGACTTAAACCCCCCCGGGAATTTTACTTTGAAGCCCAGTGGGATTTGATTACAGAACTTCCACAGGACTGGGGAAACAGACACTCAGAAGGCACAAACAAAACCTTGTGTGCACCAGGACACAAGAAAAAGGAGCAGTGACCCCACAGGTGACTGAGCCAGACTTGCCTGTGAGTGTCCAGGAGTCTTGGATGGAGATGTGGATTGACAGTGGCCTGCCACAGGGTCAGGGTCACTGAATACAACAGTGCTGGCATAAGTCCTTTGAAAAGGTCACCATTACTGTGATTACCCATACCAGAGGTTGGCCTCAGGCCAAACAACAGGAAGGCGAAGCTGTTAACAGAAAATTGGATTAAAAATTACTGAGCATGTCCTTGCTTACCAGAGCAAGATCCATATTCCCCCACAGCCAGTTCTTCCCAACAGCCTTTTATCTTTATCCATCAGAGGGAAGACAGAATAAAAACCATAATCACAAAAAACTAACCAAACTAATCTCATGCATTGCAGCCTTGTCTAACTCAGTGAAAATATGAGCTGTGCCCGATAAGACCACACAAAATGGATGAGTCATGGTACAGTTCTGAAAAAAATGTCCACTGGAGAAGACTATGACAAACCACTTCAGTATTTTTGCCTTGAGAATCCCATAAGCAGTATGAAAAGGCAAAAAGAAATGACACTGAAAGATGAACTCCCCAGGTCAGTAGGTACCCAATATGCTACTGGAGATCAGTGGAGAAATAACTCCAGATGGAATGAAGAGACGGAGGCAAAGCAAAAACAATACCCAGTTGTGGATGTGACTGGTGATGGAGGTAAAGTCCAATGCTGTAAAAGAATAATATTGTATAGGAACCTGGAATATTAGGCCTGTGAACCAAGGTATTCAGTTCAGTTCAGTCGCTCAGTCATGTCCAACTCTTTGTGACCCCATGAATCACAGCACGCCAGGCCTCCCTGTCCATCACTAACTCCTGGAGTTCACTCAAACTCACATCCATTGAGTCGGTGGTGCCATCCAGCCATCTCATCCTCTGTTGTCCCTGTCTCCTCCTGCCCCCAATCCCTCCCAACATCAGAGTTTTTCCAATGAGTCAACTCTTCGTATGAGGTGGCCAAAGTACTGGAGTTTCAGCTTCAGCATCATTCCTTCCAAAGAACACCCAGGACAGATTTCCTTTAGGATGACTGGTTGGATATTCTTGCAGTCCAAGGGACTCTCAAGAGTCTTCTCCAACACCATAGTTCAAAAGCATCAATTCTTCAGTGTTCAGCTTTCTTCACAGTCCAACTCTCACATCCATACATGACCACTGGAAAAACCAGAGCTTTGACTAGACAGACCTTTGTTGACAAAGTAATGTCTCTGCTTTTCAATATGCTATCTAGGTTGGCCATAACTTTCTTTCCAAGGAGTAAGCATCTTTTAATTTCATGGCTGCAATCACCATCTGCAGTGGTTTTATTTTATTTATTTTATTTTTTAAATTTTATTTTATTTTTAAACTTTACAATATTGTATTGGTTTTGCCAAATATCGAAATGAATCCACCACAGGTATACACGTGTTCCCCATCCCGAACCCTCCTTCCTCCTCCCTCCCCATACCATCCCTCTGGGTCATCCCAGTGCACCAGCCCCAAGCATCCAGTATCATGCATCGAACCTGGACTGGTGACTCGTTTCATACATGTTATTCTACATGTTTCAATGCCATTCTCCCAAATCTTCCCACCCTCTCCCTCTCCCACATAGTCCATAAGACTGTTCTATACATCAGTGTCTCTTTTGCTGTCTTGTATACAGGGTTATTGTTACCATCTTTCTAAATTAGAGCCCCCCAAAATAAAGTCTGACACTGTTTCCACTGTTTTCCCATCTATTTCCCACAAAAGGATGGGACCAGATGCCATGATCTTAGTTTTCTGAATATTGAGCTTTAAGCCAACTTTTTCACTCTCCTCTTTCACTTTCATCAAAAGGCTTTTTAGTTCCTCTTCACTTTCTGCCATAAGGGTGGTGTCATCTGAATACCTGAGGTTATTAAGGTATTGGAAGTGGTCAAACAGGAGATGGCAAGAGTGAGCATTGACATTTTAGAAATCAGAGAATTAAAATGGGCTGGAATTGCAAATTTAATTCAGATAAGCATTATTTGTACTACTGTGGGCAAGAATTCCTTGAAAGAAATGGAGTATCACTCATAGTCAACAGAAGAGTCCACAATTTAGTACTTGGGTGCAATCTCAATAACAACAGAGTTGATCCCAGTACATTTCCAAGGAAAACAATTCAATATCACAGTAATCCAAGTCTATGAGGCAACCACTAATACTAAAGAAGGTGCAGATGAATTGTTCTATGATTATCTACAAGATCTTCTAGAACTAACACACAAAAAAAGGATGTCCATTTCATCATAGGGGGCAGGAATGCAAAAGTAGGAAGTCAAGAGTTACCTAGAGAAACAGGCAAGTTTGGCGTTAGAGTACTAAATGAAGTAGGGAAAAGACTAACAGAGTATTGCCAAGAGAACACACTGGTCATAGCAAACACCCTCTTCCAACAATACAAGAGATGACTCAACACATGGACATCACCAGATGGTCAAAACCAAAATCAGTTCCAGAAAGTTCCAGAAAAACATATGCTTCTACTTTATTGACTATGCTAAAGCCTTTGACGGTATGGATCACAACAAACTGCAGAAAATTCTTCAAGAGATGGGAATACTAGATTACCTTACCTGCCTCTTGAGAAATCTGTATGCAGGTAAAGAAGCAACAGTTAGAACCAGACCTGGAAGAACAGACTAGTTCCAGATTGGGAAAGGAGTATGGCAAGGCTGTATTTTGTGATCCTACTTATTTATCTTGTATGCAGAGTACATCATAAGAAATACCAGAAATGCAAATCAAAACCACTATGAGATACCATTTCAGGCCAGTCAGAATGGCTGTGATCCAAAAGTCTACAAGCAATAAATGCTGGAGAGGGTGTGGAGAAAAGGGAACCCTCTTACACTGTTGGTTGGAATGCAAACTACTACAGCCACTATGGAGAACAGTGTGGAGATTCCTTAAAAAAACTGAAAATAGAACTGCCTTATGATCCAGCAATCCCACTGCTGGGCATACACACTGAGGAAACCAGAATTGAAAGAGACATGTGTACCCCAATGTTCATCGCAGCACTGTTTATAATAGCCAGGACATGGAAGCAACCTAGCTGTCCATCAGCAGATGAATGGGTAAGAAAGCTGTGGTACATATACACAATGGAGTATTACTCAGCCATTAAAAAGAATACATTTGTATCAGTTCTAATGAGGTGGATGAAACTGGAGCCTTTTATACAGAGTGAAGTAAGCCAGAAAGAAAAACACCAATACAGTATACTACCACATATATATGGAATTTAGAAAGATGGTAACAAAAACCCTGTATATGAGTCAGCAAAAGAGACATTGATGTATAGAACAGTCTTTTGGACTCTGTGGGAGAGGGAGAGGCTGGGATGATTTGGGAGAATGGCATTGAAATATGTATAATATCATATATGAAACAAGTCTCCAGTCCAGGTTCGATGCACAATACTGGATGCTTGGGGCTGGTGCACTGGGACGACCCAGAGGGATGGTATGGGGAGGGAGGAGGGAGGAGGGTTCAGGATGGGGAACACATGTATACCTGTGGCAGATTCGTTTTGATATATGGCAAAACCAATACAATATTGTAAAGTTAAATAAATTAAAAAAAAAAAAAAAAGAAATACCAGTCTGGATAAGTACTAGCTAGAGTCAAGATTGCAGGGATAAATATAAAAAACCTCAGATATGCAGATGACACTACCCTTATGGCAAAAAGGGAAGAGGAACTAAATAACCTCTTGATGAAAGTGAAAGAGGAGAGTGAAAAAGTTGGCTTAAAACTCAACGTGCAAAAAATTAAAATCATGGCACCCAGTTACATCACTTCATGGCAAATAGATGGGGAAACAAAGGAAACAGTGACAGACTTCATTTTCTAGGTCTCCAAAATCACTGCAGATGATGACTGCAGCCATGAAATTAAAAGATGCTTGCTACTTGGAAGAAAGCTATAACCAGTATAGACATCATTTTTTTTTTCTTTGCCAAAGGTGTCATTTATTTATTTTTATTTTTATTTTGTTTTAGCTCTTTTTTTTTTTAATTTTTAAAATTAAAAAAATTTCAGGTATACACGTGCTCCCCATCCTGAACCCTCCTCCCTCCCCCTCCCCATACCATCCCCCTGGGCCGTCCCAGCGCACCAGCCCCAAGCATCCAGCATCGTGCACTGAACCTGGACTGGCATCTCGTTTCATACATGACATTTCACATGTTTCAATGCCATTCTCCCAAATCTTCCCACCCTCTCCCTCTCCCACAGAGTCCATAAGACTGTTCTATACATCAGTGTCTCTTTTGCTGTCTCGTATACAGGGTTATCATTACCATCTTTCTAAATTCCATATATATGCGTTAGTATACTGTATTTATGTTTTTCCTTCTGGCTTACTTCACTCTGTATAATAGGCTCCAGTTGCATCCACCTCATTAGAACTGATTCAAATGTATTCTTTTTAATGGCTGAGTAATACTCCGTTGTGTATATGTACCACAGCTTTCTTATCCATTCATCTGCTGATGGACATCTAGGTTGCTTCCATGTCCTGGCTATTATAAACAGTGCTGCGATGAACATTGGGGTACACGTGTCTCTTTCCCTTCTGGTTTCCTCAGTGTGTATGCCCAGCAGTGGGATTGCTGGATCATAAGGCAGTTCTATTTCCAGTTTTTTAAGGAATCTCCACACTGTTCTCCATAGTGGCTGTACTAGTTTGCATTCCCACCAACAGTGTAAGAGGGTTCCCTTTTCTCCACACCCTCTCCAGCATTTATTATTTGTAGACTTTTGGATCGCAGCCATTCTGACTGGCGTGAAATGGTACCTCATAGTGGTTTTGATTTGCATTTCTCTGATAAGGAGTGATGTTGAGCATCTTTTCATGTGTTTGTTAGCCATCTGTATGTCTTCTTTGGAGAAATGTCTATTTAGATCTTTGGCCCATTTTTTGATTGGGTCATTTATTTTTCTGGAGTTGAGCTGTAGGAGTTGCTTGTATATTTTTGAGATTAGTTGTTTGTCGGTTGCTTCATTTGCTATTATTTTCTCCCATTCTGAAGGCTGTCTTTTCACCTTGCTAATAGTTTCCTTTGATGTGCAGAAGCTTTTAAGTTTAATTAGGTCCCATTTGTTTATTTTTGCTTTTATTTCCAATATATTAAAAAGCAGAGACATTACCTTGCCAACAAATGTCCTTCTAGTGAAAATTATGTTGTTTTTTTTTTCAGTAGTCATGTATGGATGTGAGAGTTGGACCATAAAGAAATCTGAGCCCCTAAGTCTTGATGCTTTTGAACTGTGGTGTTGGAGAAGACTCTTGAGAGTCCCTTGGTCTGCAACTATTTCAAACCAGTCAACCCTAAAGGAGATCAGTCCTTAATATTCATTGGAGGGACTGATGCTAAAGCTGAAACTCCAATACTTTGGCTACCTGATGTGAAGTACTGATTCATTAAAAAAGACCATGATGCTGAGAAATATTGAAGGCAGGAGGAGAAGGGGTCAACAGAGGATGAGATGGCTGGATAGCATTATCAACTCAATGGACATGACTTTGTGAAGGCTCCAGGAGTTGGTGATGGACGGAAAAGCCTGGTGTGCTGCAGTTTCTAGGGTTTCAAGGACTTAGACATGATTGAGTGACTGAACTAGTAAAATCAGTTTTGAAATTAAAAAATAACCCAAGAAATGTACCCGAGCCATAACTATGGTGCCCTGAAGAAGTAAAAGAAGTTTTGGAGAAGGAAATGGCAACCCACTCCAGTGTTCTTGCCTGGAGAATCCCAGGGATGGGCGAGCCTGGTGGGCTGCTGGCTATGGGGTCACACAGAGTCGGACATGACTGAAGCAACTTAGCAGCAGTAGCAGAAGAACTATAAGTATTTTTATTTCATTGAATTTGAGAGGATTGGGGTAAAGCAAGGAAAGTCCTGGGTGCTTGGAACACCCACATCATGGAGAATACAATTTACTCATAATTTTGAGTTTTATACTGTATGAAATTGTGACCCACTGAAGAGTTTTTCAGCAATGAAGTAATATGGTAAATCATGCATTTTAGGAAGATTACTCTTGTATCTATGTAGAGGACAAATGGAGAAATTTAAGAGGCTGGAGAACAATTTTGGAAAATATGACAATAGTTGGGAGAATCTGAACTGAGACATTAACTGTGGCATTGGACTGAACAAATGAACAAAAAGTATAAAAATACAAACCTTATTTAAAACCTGTGGGAATAGGGGTAAAGGAATGTTTAAAAGATAGCTCCCAAGCATATTTCCTGAATGTCTTTATAGAGAAAAGTATTTGCCATCAAGAAAAGAAATATAGGAATAGTAGAAAGGTATCTACGGATTTTTTTTTTAATTGGAGTTTTCAAGTAAGTACTCTGATATACAGGACAAAACTTTTGAAGATGCTTTGTGCTAAATAAATAACCTAAAATCACCTACATAGAAAGTATTTGACATCATGGAAGAAATAAGTTCAAAAGTGAAGGGTGCATTAGAACAGGATAAGAAACAGGTTTTTAGGGGAACATGGGTGTAGCAATATATAGGAAGTAAACAAAGAAAGTATATTCAGTTACATTTTCAATATAGGGACTCTAAATTAATGATAAGAGAGACAGTAGAAGATAAGGCAGAATATGATGCAGTAATACCAGAAGCCAAAAAAAGGCAGTGTTTTAAAGACAAAATTTATTTTCTAATTAAGGGATAATTGCTTTGCAAAAATTTGTTGTTTTCTGTCAAAGATCAACATGAATCAGCCATAGGTGTACATATGTTCCCTGCCACTTGAATCTCCCTCACATCTCCCTCCCCATCGGACCCCTCTAGGTTGGTTCAGAGTCCCTGTTTGAGTTCCCTGAGACCTACAGCAAATTCCAATTGCCTATCTATTTTACATATGGTAATGTAAAGTTTCCATGTTACTCTCTCCATACGTCTCATCTTCTCCCCTCTCCCCATGTCCATAAATCTGTTCTCTACGTCTGTTTCTTCGTTGCTGCCTTTCAAATAAATTTACCAGTACCATCTTTCTAGATTACATATATATATATATATATATATATATATATATATTAGTATATGGTATTTATCTTTCTCTTTCTGACTTACTTCAGTCTGTATAATAGGCTTTAGGTTCATCCACCTCATTAGAACTGACTCAAACATGTTCCTTTTTTATGGCTGAATAATATTCCATTGTGCATATGTACCACAATTCTTTATCCATTCATCTGTCGATGGACATCTAGGTTTCTTCCATGTTCTAGCTATTGTAAACAGTACTGCAATGAACATTGGGGTACATGTGTCTTTTTCAGTTTTGGTTTCCTCAGAGTATATGCTGAGGTGTGGAATTGCTGGGTCATATGGTGGTTTTATTCCTAGGTTGTCTAAGGAATCTCCATACCACCTTCTATAGTGGCTGTATCAATTTACATTCCCACCAACAGTGCAAGAGGATTCTATTTTCTCCTTCTTCAGTATTTATTATTTGTAGAATTTTTGATGATGGCCATTCTGACCGGATTGAGGTGATATCTCATTGTAGTTTTGATTGTCATTTCTCTAATAATGAGTGATCTTAATCATCTTTTTATGTGTTCATTAGCCTTCTGTATGTCTTCTTTGGAGAAATGTCTGTTTAGGTCTTTTTACCACTTTTTACAACTTGTTTGTTTTCCTGGTATTGAGTTGTATAAGCTGGTTGTATATTTTGTAAATTAAACCTTTATCAGTGTTTCACTTGATATTATTTTCTCTCATTCTGAGGGTTGTCTTTTCAAAAGGCAGTGCCTTAGAAGTAAAACATAAAGCCTCTCAAAGTGTCTGTTGAGCAAACTATAAGAAGTAATGATGCCTGTTGTTAAGATATCTGAAAGTGAAATTTTGTCTGAAGAATATACTTGCAACCTTTTATTTAGCCTAGAATCCTCTAACATCTCATTGAATTGCTAAGTTCTTCTGAGATTAAATCCATCTCTTTGATCATCATAAAGTAGAGTAAAAGAAGAGACTCCATCATTGCAAATATGTAACTAATAATCTAGTTGGGTAATATGATTAGCAGTTGCTTACAGAAAAGAAAATAATGGAATGTGACTAAATGGCAAGACAAATTACATAAGTGCTGTGGAAATCCGAGGGCCTGAGAAGTCAATTTTAGATGAATCAGACTGAACAAAAACAAGAAGTGAATGCCTTGGGAGCAGTGTTCAATAGAATTATTGGTTAGATTTCTCGTATTTGTGGGTAGAAAAATGAAGATGAGTTCATTGAACAGACGTTTGGAATTGACATTATGTTTTGGAAAATCTTGGTGATGAAATAATGAAGAAAGATGGTATAGTAATATCACAAGCCAATGCAGCACTAATATTTTTCCAATACAGATTTTGTATATGACTGTGAGCTGAACAGAAGAAAACAGTGGGAAAGAAAACATTGAAAGAATAGGAGAAAAATGTTCTGAACAATATAATGCCTCAGCTTTAAGTACTAGCTATAGGTCCCTATAGTCAAAGTTATGTTTTTCCCAGTGGTCATGTATAGATGTGAGAGTTGGACCTCAAAGAAGGCTGAGAACTTAAGAATTCATGCTTCTGAAGTGTGGTGTTAGAGAAGACTCTTGAGAGTCCTTTGGACAGCAAGGAGATCAAACCAGTCAATCCTAAAGGATATTAACCCTGAATATTCATTGTAAGGTCTGATGCTAAAGCTAAAGCTCCAATACTTTGGCCACCTGATATGAAGAGCCAACTCACTGGAGAAGACCCTTGTGCTGGGGAACATTGAGGGCAGGAGGAGAAGGGATCAACAGAGGATAAGATGCATGGATGGCATCACCAAGTCAACGGATATGAGTTTGAGCAAATTCGGGGAGATAGTGAAGGACAGAGAATCCTGTTGTACTGCAGTTCATGGCGTCACAAAGATTGAACGCGACTTCGCAACTGAACAACAACACCTATCAGATCTTATCTACGTTGATATGACTCATGCTATGTGCAAAAAAGGGTGTAAATCCTCTCAGATGCTTGAAACTAGATACATTTTGTATACATCAACTAATGCTCCAGAAATAATGTCAAGACTGATTCACAATTCACACTCTTGATAAAGTGCAATGCCCAAGAAAACTATTGATTGGAAAGACTTTGTAAGAATTGTACTGATACAGAAGTTCAGCAGGTGTGATTAGGCGGTGAGAACAGACAAACCACAGGTAAATGTAGGAACAAGATTCTCATCCCCTTATACTGTAGAATAGACACACTTCCACAATCAATGGTCCTGGATGAAGAAGGATTTACCTGGTGACTTCCCAGCAGGAAGCTGATAGAGAGCAGTGGGAGAGATTTTCTTCCTTAGATGAATGGGAGTACGGACCCAGAGGAAAACAAGGCTTTCATACAGTTAAAATCTGCTAGGGAAAGACCTTGTGAAGGAAAGCTTTATGCAGAAACTGGTCACATGCTAGAGTTCTACACAAGAGGATGAAATATAAACTTCTCCCTATAAATAGGAATAGGTAAATATATATATATATATATTTGTAAATGTATATTCCTATAAATATAAACAGGTAAATTTATTCAAATCTTCAAACTGCTGTGCCATACAAATTTTTCTCAGGTTACTTAGACCCTTGCAAAAGCAACAAATAAAAAATGTTAAATATCCTATCCAGAAATTAGGGTGTTACTCTTAAATCTTCCTTTCTAATAAACTACAAAAGATGCTGTGATTCAGTGACACAAATACAGGACATGGTCATCAAGCAACTTCAATATAGATATAATTGCCTAATAGTCAACCTGTTCCAACTTTACAGTCTTATAATACATCCAGCATAAAAGCAAAGCAAAAGTTTCTTAAGCATTAAGAACTATACATAAAAGGTCTTAATGACCCAGATAAGCACAATGGGATGGTCACTCACCTAAAGCCAGATATCCTGGAGTGTGAAAGCTACTGGGATGATGGAATTCCACCTGAACTATTTCAATTCCTAAAAGAAGATGTTGTTAAAGTGCTCCACTCAATATGCCAGCAAATTTGTAAAACTCAACACTGGCCACAGGACTAGAAAAAGTCAATTTCATTCCAATCACAAAGAAAGGCAATGCCAAATAGTATTCAAACTACTGCACAATTGCACTCATTTTACATGCTAGCAAGATCATGTTCAAATCGTTTATGCTAGGGTTCCACAATACATAAACCAAGAAATCCAGATTGCAAGCAGGATTTAGAAAAGGAAGAGGAACCAGAGATCAAATTACCAACATCTGCTGTATCATAGAAAAAGAAAGAGAATTCCAGAAATTTCTGCTTCATTGACTTTGCTAAAGCTTTTGACTATATGAATCACAATAAACTGTGGAAAATTCTGAAAGAGATGGGAATACCAGACCACCTTACCTGCCTCCTGAGAAACCTGTATTCAGGTCAGAAAGCAACAGTTAGAATTGGACATGAGACAATAGACAGGTTCAAAAAATTGGGAAAGGAGTATGTCAAGGCTGTATATTGTCACCCTGTTTATATAACTTATACACACAGTACATCATATGAAATTCCAGACTAGATGACTCACAAGCTGGAATCAAGATTGTCAAGAGAAATATCAACAAAATCAGATATACAGATGACACCACTTTAATGGCAGAATGTGAAAGTGAACTGAAGAGACTCTTGATTAAGGTGAAAGAAGAGAGTGAAAGAGATGACTTCAAACTCAACTTTCAAAAAACTAAGATCATGGCATCCAGTCTTATCACTTCACGGCAAATAGATAGGGGAAAATTGGCAACAGTGACAGATTTCATTTTCTCAGGCTCCAAAATCACTGCAGATGGTGACTGCAGCCACAAAATTTAAAAACATTTGCTCCTTGAAAGAAAAGCAATGCCAAACCTAGACAGATGGAATGATTGTGGTTAGTATATAGGTTGCTTAAAGAAGAAATCATCTTCCAATAAATGTCTTAAATCCATCGATATTCCTTCAGGCTGCTGCCCCATTATCTCCCACTTGAAGCACATTTTAATCTTCATCCCTCCTCCCTTCATAAGGCATACCCGTGATTTTCACAAAACTTTGTCTTTTAACTTTGTGCCTCAACTTGTAGAGTTCCCTCTGCCTGAACTATTTTATCCATCTGCCTTACTGCTTACATTTCAAAGATTAACTACTAGAATCTCTTCAAACCTTAAACATTTGAGCATTTTCATTCTTTTGTAAAGTCATCCTTAACACTGAAATGATTCCAACTGACACATTTAGATTTTGTCTTCCCTATTCCTTTTCCCATTCCCTCCTTGTGCTTAAATACCTGCTTCCCATTGGTGAACTGTACCTCCCTTACCCTCTTGATGCTGGTAGATTTTTAATAAAGTGATTCCCCTCCTCCATGAAATTAAAAGATGTTCACTCCTTGGAAGGAAAGTTATGACCAACCTAGATAGCATATTCAAAAGCAGAGACATTACTTTGCCAACAAAGGTCCGTCTAGTCAAGGCTATGGTTTTTCCAGTAGTCATGTATGGATGTGAGAGTTGGACTGTGAAGAAAGCTAAGCACCAAAGAATTGATGCTTTTGAACTATAGTGTTGGAGAAGACTCTTGAGAGTCCCTTGGACTGCAAGGAGATCCAACCAGTCCATTCTAAAGGAGATCAGTCCTGGCATTTCTTTGGAAGGAATGATGCTGAAGCTCCAGTACTCTGGCCACCTCATGTGAAGAGTTGACTCATTGGAAAAGACTCTGAAGCTGGGAGGGATTAGAGGCAGGAGGAAAAGGGGACAACAGAGGATGAGATGGCTGGATGGCATCACAAACTCGATGAACATGAGTTTGAGTGAACTCCAGGAGTTGGTGATGGGCAGGGAGGCCTGGCGTGCTGCAGTTCATGGGGTCGGAAAGAGTCGGACCTGACTCAGCAGCTGAACTGAACTGAACTGAATTCCCCTCGACCAAAAGGAGAAGGAGACAGCAGAGGATGAGATTGTTGGATGGCATCCTCTACTCAGTGGACATGAATTTGAGCAAACTGCAGGAGATAGTGAAGGTCTTGGAAGCCTGGAGTGCTGCAGTTCATGGATTTGCAAAGAGTTGGATACAACTTAGCCACTAAACAACAATCTCTGCCAGGGTAAGCATATCTGTCAGGCTAAATTTAAAGAGCCCCTTACACCCCTGAAGTCAGTGATTGTTCCAAGAAAAGGTGCAAGGTCTATCAACAGGCAGTCAAAATAGTTTGTGACATACTTACAAAATGATAAAGAAAAATCTTTTTAAAAAGAACCAATAATAGGAAATTGAATGAAACGATGGAGAGCAAGTGACAGAGTACTGACAACAGTGATCAGCCTGTGGGCCCAGACTTTCCTGAAGCCAGTCAGCCTTCAGAATCTCTGGCTTTATGTGAGAAAAAGGCACAGAAATATAATGGGTTTAAAAAGTTAATTTAATTACACTTGCTAACTAATACTGCTTCCACATATCTTCACCAACAAAACACATACGACATTAGTTTGTAACTCTGCCAACTACCAATTTCTCCCTAGACTAGTGGGCTAAAGTCTGTGGGGTTGCAAAGAGTCAGACACAACTGAGTGACTGAGCACATACACAGACTCTAAAATATGATAGGAGAAGGAGAATGTTGCTTGTTGGCTGTACCATTCCAAGAGTTCACTGTCATGTCTATTACCTTTAATCATTGGGAAATATTTATAAGAATTTAAGTCAAAATACAACTATCTTTACCGTATTTTCCATGTTACTTTATATCATAACTCTGAGCTGGACACCTCCGAGTCTATGTTGAGGTTTTTAAATTTTATTTCTCCTTTTTATTTCAGTGGAATTTTTTCTCCCCCTTCTGTTGATCCCTATAATCACACATTACAGGGGATGCAGGTTATTCTCTCTTAACTATAATTATAGTTAGGACAGTCTCAGTAATTGGTGGGGATTTCCAGTCCATCTATGACCTTTCTTATAACAGAAAATTTCTTTTTATTTAGAGCACCACTAAGATACCACTCAAGAATCTAGTGGCTTTCACTCATCGATGATTGCTGTTGTTGTTCAGTCACTCAGTTTTGTCCAACTCTTTGCTACTGCATGCACTGCACTAGGCCAGACTTCTCTGTCCTTCACTATCTCCTGGAGTTTACTCAATCTCATGTCCATTGAGTTGATGATGCCATTCAACCATCTCATCCTCTGTTTCCCTTCTCTGCTCCTGCCCTGAATCTTTCCCAGCATCAGTGTCTTTTACAATAAATCAGCTCTTCACATCAAGTGGCCAAAATATTAGAGTTTCAGCTTCAGTATCAACCCTTCCAGTCAGGGTTGATTTAGTGTTGGATACACTTGTTTGAGCTCCTTGCAGTCCAAGGGACACTCAAGAGTCTTCTCCTGCACTACAATTTGAAAGCATCAATTCTTTGTCACACAGCCTTATTTATGGTCCAACTCTCACATCCATACATGAATCCTGGAAAAACCATAGCTTTGACTAGATGGACCTTTGTCAGCTAAGTGATGTGATACTTTTGTAAGTACCAATTATCTATATTATATATATACATATATTTGCTTGAAGCAACCAAAGTAGGCAGTGGTTTCTTCACACAACTATAAATGAAATGATATGGATAACTATGAATGAAATCCCGTGGACAGAGGAGCCTCATGGGCTATAGTTCATAGGGTCACAAAGGGTCAGACAAGACTGAAGTGACTTAGCACATATGAATAAAACAGACTAGATCATCAAAGTGTTTCCAAGGAAAAGACCATCAAAAATGGCAACTGGGATATTTTTGGTTCATTTTAAGTTGATTGTTATTAATGACATAAGATAGAGATCTGGTTTCATTTTTGGATGTGACTGTCCATTTTCCCCAATATATGTATTGAAGTGACTATTTTATTCACATATTCTAAATTAATTTATCACTGATGTGTGGTTTTATTACTGGTTTCTCTATTCTGTTCCGCTGATTTATGTCCATTTTATGTCAGTGCCATACTGTTTTGACTACTATAGCTTTGTAATGTAATTTAAAATCAAAGAGCATGAGATATCCAGCTTTGTTTGGTTTTCTCAAGGTTCTTTTTGCTATTTGGACCTTTTATGTTTCTGTACACATAGCAAGATTGTTTCAGTACTGTGAATAATGCCACTGATATTCTGTTAGGGATTTCATTGAATCAGTGGATTGCTTTGGCTAACATGGTGGTTTTACAAATAACATTTCTTTCAATCCATGAGCACAGAATATTGATTTGCTTCCTTTGCCTTTCTCAATTTCTTTTATCAATGTCTTAGACTTTGCAGTGTAAAAAAATCTCACTTTTCTTTACTAAATTTACTCCTAGGTGTTTTATCATTTTTTGATGCAACTATAATATCTAAAGCTCAGGTACATTTTCTGCTTATCTTATCTATTTTTTATTGAATAGCTGTTAGAAAGACCAAAATTTATTAAGAGAGTTTAATCAGATATCGATCACATGGTTATATGCAGTTTTATTCAATATATGCACTTTAATAAATGCCTCCTTTATTAAGGTTAAGCTTCAAATTTCTATGGCAGATTTACTTTCTTGGACTCCAAAATGACTGGGGATAGTGACTGCAGTCATGAAAATAAAAGATGCTTGCTGCCTGGAAGGAAAGCTATGACAAACCCAGACAGCACTTTAAAAAGACATCACTTGGCTGACAAAGGTCCATCTAGTCAAAGCTATGGTTTTTCCAGTAGTTGTACAGATGTAAGAGTTGAACCATAAAGAAGGCTGAATGCCAAATAATTGATGCTTTTGAATTGTGGGGCTGGAGAAGACTCTTGAGAGTCTGTTTGACGGCAAGTGGATCAAGCCATGAGTAAAGCCATCCTTTACAATGAGTAAAGCCATGAGTAAAGCCATCCTTTACAATGAGTAAAGGAAATACTCATTGAAGTGACTGAAGCTGAAGTTGCAATATTTTAGCCTCCTGTTGTGAAGATCAGACTCATTGGAAAAGTCCCTGATACTGGGAAAGATTGAAGGCAAAAGGACAAGAGGGAAGCAAAGGATGAGGTAGTTAGATAGCATCACTGACTCAATGGAAATTAAGTTGAGCAAACTCCAGGAGATAGTGAAAGACAGGGAAGCTGGGTGTGTTTCAGTTCATGGGATCACAAAGAGCTGGACATGACAGAGACTGAAAAATAACTGTCACACAGTAACTACACTGTTTTAGATTTAAAAATAAGACCAAGACTTTTCCAATTACACTCTCATATCCAGCAAATTGTATTATATAGGAAATATTTTCAGTGAGAAATAAGTGATGTCAGGTACTCACTAATGGATTTAATTATGATCCTAATGCCAGAATCAATGAAGGACTAGGAAACCTGGCTTGCCGCAGTCCACAGAGTTGCAGAGTCAGACAGGACTTAGTGACTGAACAACAACAACAAACTATACTTTAATAAGCTATCTTCAACTTTACCCTTCCTAATATGCTTGCAAATAAGAATATGCACGTATCTATGTGTTCAGTGGTCTGGGTGTCTCAGTGGGACCCCAAGGTGATAGAGGAAGTCTGGCATGACTCAATGTTACATCTAGCCCTTCTCATTTATCTTCAAGTGGCAGAAAGAGAGAAAGAAGTAGACTAGTTCTACTTCTCTTTTTGTAAAGATGGTAATGTCATGGGGACTCCACCCTCATGGCCTAATTACCTCCCAAAGGCCCCACCTCTTGCAACCATCCCACTGGAGGTGAGGGTTTCAATATGGGGTCACAGAGATTCAGTCCATAACAATAATAGCTCATGCTATTTATAGTTAGCAGAATTTACTTAGAATACTAAGGCACTATACATTCTCTAAGGTGGTCCTGTTTTATTGTTCTTACATAATTTATCCTGTTTAATTATTACAAATATTCACCAGCTTTTATAAACAGTTGTTGAATCAACTATAGGAAAATTTTTTTTAAATCCAATATGTTGCTTGGTCAAAGAAATACAAATCTACTTGGCAAATTGGAGCTATATTAAAACTCAGTTAATTCTTCACCATTGAAATCATTAATAGGACATAGCAAATTTAATCACAAATTCTTTTAGTGTTCTTTAACATTAATTACAGAGAAGGCAATGGCACCCCACTCCAGTACTCTTGCCTGGAAAATCCCATGGATGGAGAAGTCTAGTGGGGTGCAGTCCATGGGGTCACTAAGAGTCGGACACGACTGAGTGACTTCCCTTTCACTTTTCACTTTCATGCATTGGAGAAGGAAATGGCAATCCACTCCAGTGTTCTTTCCTGGAGAATCCCAGGGATGGCAGAGCCTGGTGGGCTGCCGCCTCTGGGGTCGCACAGAGTCTGACATGACTGAGTGACTTAGCAGCAGCAGCAGCAGCAGCAACATTAATTAAAAGTGCCCCTCTTTTCTCATCAAACAACTACAAGTTCATCTGATGAATAGGCACATTGTAAATGAAATCTGTAAAATGACTTAAACATTGATGTACCATCATCACTTCCAAAATGTTCTAAGGTTTTTGAGACATAAATTACCACATGTGCTTTAAAAAATACTGTGTTCCTTTTATGACTGTATCAGGATATTTCTACTCTATATCATTTCTGGGGGAAAATTTCTATCATCCTAAAAAAATAATTAGTCCATCTTGACATACATCTTTAGAAATATTCAGAATTGTTCAATAGAAAAGTTTGTCTTGAAACACCTGTAGTTATTTTCCTATTTATTAAAATATTTTAAAGAAATATTTAGCCCTTAATAAGAATATTAGTCATAATATCTTTCTCCCTTTTTCCTTCTCACAGCCAAAATAACAAAAATACTTAAATTACTGATGCTTTTGAAAATAAAATAAATGTCTTCATGATATAAGTAAAAGTAACTGTAATAAAAAGACAGTGATGGGACTTCCTTTGTGGCCCAGGGGTTCAAATCTGCCTACCAGTGCAGGGGACATGGGTCTGATCCCTGGTCTGGGAAGATCCCACATGCCACTGAGCAACTAAGCCTGTGCACCACAACTACTGACCCAGGCCTCTAGAGCCTGCGAGTTACAGATACTGAAGCCTATGTGCCTAGAGCCTGTGCTCCACAGCAAGAGACCAGTCCCCACTCAGGACAACTGGAGAGAAGCCAAGCACAGCAATGAAGACCCAGCACAGACAAAGACAAATAAATAAAAATTAAAACAAAAAATTAAAGATAGTGATAAATTGAAAACATGCTTGCAACCCACAACAAAAACATTCATTTTTGTGAGAAGAATTTACGGGGCTCCAAATAAAGAGTACAAGTGGATACATTAGCTATGAAAAACTTAATTTTGTTTATATGATTAAATCTAAGGCTTTGTTTCTTCTAGGGAAATCTGGGGACTCAGGAAGAGTAGAAATGGGTGGAGACTGTACTAGGGGTGGGGTAGGCACACAGTAAGACCTTTAGCGAAACCCTTAGACTAGGGTTAGAGATCATGCTCCACCAACAGGAAACCCGTCAGCAGTCCTTGCCAGAGTGTGGTGAATGTGGGACAGAGGCCTTCTCCGTGTGCTATCCAGGCTCTCAGGCCTCAGGGAAGGTGGGTGAGATGGGGGCCCAGCACAGTTTGGGGACGGTGTCCAACAGAGACCCAGAGCCCTCGCCCCACGGGCCCACAGGCCAAATCCAGGCTACAAAGCAGCGGAAGTGAAAGTGAAAGTCACTCAGTCGTGTCTGACTCTTTGCAACCCCATGGACTACACAGTCCATGACTTTCTCCAGGCCAGAATACTGGAGTGGGTAGCCTTTCCCTTGTCCAGGGGATCTTCCCAACAGAAAGCAGTGAATCTCTCCCCAGTCCCCACCTCCATGACCTATAAGTTGCAGAGGTCAATATGTGCATGGTCCCCGGTGCCCTGGGCAGCTGGAGGACATGACCCTGGCTATTAAAGTAAGAGTTCACCAGCTTCTGTCTCTCCATTCACGTTTCCACACTTGGTCCAGTGTTGATCAGTTGTTCACCCCCAGGAGATGGCAGGAAGTTAGGTTGGTATGCAAGGATCTTACACATCACTACTTCAGGCTCGCCTCTGTTGTTGGGACCTCTCTCAAAGAAGGTAATTGTTGCAAACTGGGAATTAACCCAACTGGTATTTGCTACAAGTGCATCTCTCCAGTTTAAATGAAAATCCTGAGGCCCGGCTGGGTCTTGGGCGCCAGGCTCCCTCAGAGATGAAGGTTGGGTGGGGTTTGGGACCTTGCTCTGAGGCTGGTGCCAGCTGAGACCTGCCCCCTCAGCTAGGGCTGGGCACTGCTTGGAGGCCCCAGACTGGGTGTTGGATGGATGCTTCCCCCCACTGCTGACAGGATAACTGGCCAGCCCAGGACCCCCTCCTCCTGGCCTGGCCTGGACCCCAGTGGTAGAGCATGGTACCTGGGACCTGATGCTTTCTTATCAGAACTGAGAATAGCATTTGTTTTATTGGAGGTTTACAGGAACATTAGGGCTTCCCTTATAGCTCTGTCAGTAAAGACTCTGTCTGCAGTGCAGGGGACCTGGGTTTGGTTCCTGGGTTGGGAGGATCCCCTAAAGAAGGAAATGGCAACCCACTCCAGTATTCTTGCCTGGAGAATCCCATGGATAGAGGAGCCCGGCAGGCTACAGTCCATGGGGTCGCAAGAGTCGGACATGACTTAGTGACTAAACCACCACTACCACCACAGGAACATTGTGACCTGACCATGACCTGACCTCAAGTACAAAGACTCTGACAGAAGTAACCAGGCCACTTCCTCAGTTTCTTAGAAAAGTGCTTTGCTGAAAGCTTTCTGGGTGCTCAGCTTTTTTTGTTTGTCTTTTCTCCTTGTGTGGCCCTGCAGGAAGGCTTTCTCTGCTCCAGGCTCCTGATTCTTGGTGTTGTTTGGCCTCACTGTGTGTTAGGAACACTAACTTGTGATCAGTACCAAGATGATATTCTAATCAAGAGTAGAATCTCTTTTTTTTTTTCTCAATGTGCTATTTTTGTCCCTCCTCACCATGAAATATTCACTATCAACTATATTTAGGGATAGAACATGTTCACTCATATAAATTATTTTCTTAATCAGAGAGGAATCTGAGAGCCTGAGATTCAATTTTTGAAATAAAATGTTTACTCTGAAAAGCCAAACATGTGCATAGAATCACAGTAGCAGTTGGACAGTGGCAATTGGACTCATCCTGTGCAGAGTCCAGTTAATTCTGAATGTTCTGTGAAGTGTTGTTGCCACGGTAATGTGGTAATACACATTCTACATTCTGTACCAAGTTTGCCAGTTTACGAACTGAGAGGTTCACATACGGTGGCAAGGGAGAAGGGCTCAGCTTTAACCTTTTGAAAATGGGTAACCTGCACTGCTTCTCTGGAGGTAGGTTCCCACTGATCCTCTGAAGGCTTTTCCTTCAAATGAGCTGGTTAACTTTTACTGATGAAAAATAAATAAATAAATAATAAAAAAATAAAAAATAAAAAAAAAAACTTTTACTGATGAGTTTTCCTCAATTTTTTTTTCTTTTCCATCAGTAATTTATCTACAGAGTTATAAATGTTTTATAGTTGTTTTTTTATTCCTTAAATTATGTTTTGATTCTCCTGTCAGCTGGTTCCCTTAAATATCTTCCTAAATTTCCAATTTCCCAATGCCAGTTTTGTACACATTCTTACCAGAGGACAGATGGAAAGAACTAACACAGGAGAACCATGATGTCTCCCTAACATCAGCCATTACAGTAAAAGGCAATCGCATCTCAACTCTTCTCAATGTTGCTCCCCAAATCTGCAAACACCAGCAGTGTAAATCCAGAGACTTAAAAAGGAAAGAAATTGGGATTTACTGGTGGGATTCCCATGGGTTGATGTGGGCTGGGTCATTGTTTGGCTGTTGCCAAGGAGTTTAGTGAGATGGCGTAGTGCTGTTGGGTTAGTAGGATGAACATTTGGTCATGGAGGGAAGGAGAGTCTGTCTGCTGATCCTCAAGGAGAATCTAGGGTTACAGTCTCCAGGCTGTGACGATGGAGATGATTTTCAAAAAGAATATGGGGCTCTGTTGTCTTCCACTACAAGGTCTAGAGCATGATGGGGAGTTGATAGAGTCAGAATTTTAGTGGGGAAAGATTGAACTCCTGTCCATTCTTAGCTAGCACTTGGTCCAGGCTGCTCAAATAAGTGCTCAGATCAGCTGTGAAACTTTGAGCATCTCAGACTTAATTAAGCCACCAAAGGCCAGCACAGATGGCCACCTCCCCAGTTAATTCACGTTAACTGTTCATCCAGACTTGGTCAGTTGAAAGGAAGCTAATTCTTGTTGGAACCATCTTGTGGTCTTTGATTTAGAAGTTTCTGAGTTCTGAGCCAACTTGGTGGCCAAACAGACCACTGGTCACTTAGCAAGGTTAACTGGGCTTTGGGAAGGCTGCTTGTGAGATGGCTGAGTGTGTGAAGAGGCTCTGGAAGATGGAAAGATTTGGAACCCTATGGTCTTTCTGAGGGGCTTTGCTCAGAAAAAAAACTTGTATTTTGGATCAGGAACTGAAATACAGAGACAAGTGGTAGAAGGAGGATTTAAACTCTTTTTAAGGCTGAGGCATCTTCTCCAGGGCATAAGCTCTCATCCACATAAAACTAGGGGCAGGATAATTTGAGTGGGGGTAGGGTTGAGGTCCTGGTTGAGGGGTTTCAGCACAGGTCTCAGGGGTGCAGGCATCTGTGTCCTCAGATAACCATCTACAATCCTGTCCCAGATTCACTATTTATCATTGTGTGACTCTTGGAAAGTCACTTCATCTCTCTAAATTTCAACACCTTCTAATGTAACATATGGATTACAGCATCCACTTTGTCCGCCCTTCCTCTTGAACAGGGCTGAGTGTCAGAAGAGGTGATAATAGATACTGTCTCAGAGCTATAAAGCCTTGTTTTCTGTGAAAAAGCTGAAGAATAATCTTCCATCCCTGCTTATTGGAGCCATCAAAATGCCCTCTCTGCTTTAAACTACTGCTAAAGATCCACCTTATTCTTCCCATCATTCAAGGTTGGACACTTACAGGGCAATTATGAACCGCCAGTCCTTTACTTTTCTATTTATTTATTTATCTGTTTATTTACTTGGTTGCATTGGGTCTTAGTTGTGGCACATAGGATCTTCATCACATCATGCAGACCTTTCACTGCAGGGCACTGACTCTCTAGTTGTGGTGCTTGGGCTCAGTAGTTGCAACATGTAGGCTTAGTTGCTCCAAGGCATGTGGGACAGGAGTTTGCCAACCAGAAATCAAACCCTGTCTCCTGCACTGGGAGGCAGATTCTTAACCACTGGACTTCCAGGGAATCCCTTCTTTATTTTTCTAATATTTTACCTGTATTTAATCATTCTTGGCCTCATAATACTAAAAATAGGCCATGTTAACATTTCTCTCACTCAGGACAGGGAACTGAGGCAAAGAGGGATCCATACATCTTTCCCCAGTACCTGCTTCTCCTAAACGGGATTTGAATCCAGTCCATCAGGCATGGTCACCATGCTCTGCTGAGCTGCTAGGTTTCAGTTAAATAGAGATATTTGCACACACAGCCAGTCTGTTGGGTGTTTTCAGTGCACATCAAACTGCAGATCTTCCTAAGTCCACCTTGGATTCAGGAGGCCCTGCTAGGCATCTGGTGAGGAAGGGGATCAGAGGATTGAATTGTGGATCAATTATTATTAGTTCCCAGGTGGTCCTCTGCCAGGAAGATGTAGACAGCTCTCACCATTGTAATCATTTCATAGGATGTTTCGTCCAGAAGGCGAAACGAAACATCCCTCAGAAGTCAAGAATATCAGTGACCAGCTGGGTGAAGAGAGTTCGTTGTTGGCCACGTAATAGGGTGCACCCTATAACTGACCCAATTGAAGGTTCCGTGGAATTTTTCTCATTAAGTTCATTCAAGAATAAATATTGTAGCATGTTCAGTGCCTCATATTTAAGAAAAAACTGAAATATTAAGCATTGTTCTTCTTTTGTTTCATGTGTCAAATTGAAATTTACTATATTAGTTGGTACTGTTTTAACTATAGGACTAAAATGCATTTTAAATTCAACATCTGGTTCATGTTTAAGAGTGAAGATAGTCTCTACCCATGGTTTGGACACTAGCTAATTTTTTAACATTAGCTGTGATATGTTCCTCCCTGAAGCCATGTTTCAAGATTTCTTTAAATTGTTAGACTTTATTTAGAACAGAATTGCACTAACATAAAAGTTGTACAGATAGTGGAGAAAAATCATATATCCTATCACTTCAGTTTCAACTATCATAAGTTACTCACATATATGTGTGGTACATTTACTACAATTAGTGAGATAATATATATTTTAGTAATTAAAAGTCCTTAATTAACCTTAGATTCACACTTTGCATTGTTGCATTCATGATATTTTAAATATGCACAATATTATTTATCACCATTAAGGTACCATACAGAAATCTGTACACTAATGTTCCCAGTATTATTGAGTATTGAGTATTATTAGTACTCAAATTTTAGCAACAACCCAAAGACCATCATGTGATGAATAGATAAATGAAAAATGATATATACTCAGAATGGAACATTATTCAGCCATAAATATGAATAAAGAATTGAAATATGCTACAAAATGGAAGGCCCAAATAATACAAAAATGTATTATGGTTAGTGAAATAAGGCAGGCACAGAAAGACAAATATTGTATTATTCCACTGGTTTAAGGTACATAGAATAGGCTAACTCACAGAAGCTGGTTATAGAAATTACCAAAGCCAGGAGGCAAATGGGAAGGTGGATTATGACTTAATGGGTACAGAGGCTATATTGGATCTGATGAAACTGATTTCAATGTAGATGGTTTTGATAGATACACAGCATTGTGAATATAAAAACTGTTACGGAACTTTTTAATTCTGAAAAGAATTGCCAGTCTAGGTTTGATGCATGATACAGGATGCTTGGGGATGGTGCACTGGGATGACCCAGAGGGATGGTATGGGGAGGGAGGTGGGAGGGGGGGTCAGGATGGGGAACACATGTACACCCATGGTGGATTCATGTTGATGTATGGCAAAACCAATACAATATTGTAAAGTAATTAGCCTCCAGTTAAAATAAATAAATTTATATTAGAAAAAAAGCTGAAAAGGAAAAAAAAAAGTTATGAAAGGAATAAATACAATGTATCTTTGATCACAATGCTCAGCTGCTAAGTTGTATCTGACTGTTTGTGAGCCCATGGACAGCAGCACACCAGACTTCCTTGCCCTTCACTATCTCCTGGAGTTTGCTCAAATTCATGTCCACTGAGTTGATGATGCCATCCAACCATCTCGTTCTTCCCCTGCCCTCTTTTCCTCCTGCCTTCAGTTTTCCCACCATCAGGGGCTTTTCCAGTGAGTTTGACTTTCACATCAGATGGCCAAAGTATTGAAGCTTTAGTATCAGTCCTTCCAATGAATATTCAGGGTTGATTTCCTTTAAGATTCATTGGTTTGATCTCCTTGCAGTCCAAGGGACTCTCAAGAGTCTCTACAGCACCACTGTTGTAAAGCATCAGTTCTTTGGCACTTGGCCTTGCTTATGGTCCAAGTCTTATAATTGTACATGGCTACTGTTTCCCTTTTTCAGACTGACAATTTCAAGTCAATCAGGGTCCCCTTAAGTAAAAAGTTAAAGGCTGTATGACTCATTTCTGAAATATTCATCTCCTTAGCCTTTCTCCACCCACCAGGAAGGTTGTCCAACAGATTCCAGCCCACACTTATTTAGCACCCACGTCCATACACGCCCCCCATGTGTCCACATTAACAAGGTCTTCCTGATCAGCATCACAGATGTCCTGACAATCCCTCTATGTCCTCCTAGAGCTCCCTGAGGACCAGAGAGAGGAGCTATCCAATTCAAAGTTGGAGGAAGCAGCTCTGCCCACCTCTGTGGTAAGTACCCCTTATTTTTCTGGGATAAAAGTGTTGCTTCATGGCTTTACTTTTTACCTGAATTCAGATAAAGTTTCAAAATATTCAAAACAGCTGATATACACAGTTTTTAAATTGATGGATGAATATTGAATCTTACCCAGCAGATAATTTATTGAAAAGGATATTTTTCAAAAATGACAATGTATATTAAGAACTGTAGTCAGGAGAAATTTCCTCAGCCAAATATGTTCCTTTTTGAAAAAAAAAAAAAAGGTTGTAATTGCTGGTCAAAATTGGCTGGATAGATCTTCCAGGAAAAGCTCCAGCCTTTTCCACAGGCATCCTCTATGTTTTGTTTTGAGGCTGTGGACTCAACAACACTTTCCCAATTGGTTTTCTGAGAACAAAACAAGAATGAAAGATCTGAATGTGCAGTACTCAAGATGCTGACTCCCTCACACTCTTTTCTTCTCTCTACTCACAGGCATGCGAACCAGCCTATGAGCATGGGCCATTCCTCTGTTGAGGAAAAATCTAACTGATGAAGGTGGGGCTCTCTTGCTGACTCTGGTTGGAGAGGTGCCCTGATGCTGGATTCCTACAGGGGTGAGGGCTGAGGGTACAGAAAAGAGACTGATCTCAAGGAAAGAGCAATGTCTGTATTCAGTGGTCCCTGGGAACAACTACATCATCTAGATTCTGTGGATTTGTATGAAGCAGGGTTTGAGACCCAAGTGTGGGCTCATGTGGTGTGATTTTGAAGCTCTGTGTGTGTTTCCTCAGGAGATGTTTCCCTCTTACACAGCTCAAGTCAACTAGAAACTTTCTAAACACTTATCACCACAGCAACTGGCCATACATTACCTGATTCTTTCTTCAACTCAGTCATTCCTCAAGTTTGGTTAATATGCATTTTCCTCAGATGGAGATGGTGCTGAGAAAAATGGCCCAAGCTCTTCATCTCCTAAGTGGAAAAGCCAAACTGAGAACCTGGGGGTGGTCTCAGCGTGACTGCTCTGGACCCCTGACCTGCACTGATCACTCAGCCTTGAAATCCTAGTCACAGAGCAAGGGGGTCCCTGCATCTGTGTTAATGCCTGGAGGTACTAGCAGCTCCATAGATCCAGACCATGCTTATCATTTTAAGGTGGACTCAGTGGTCATGGAACCCAGGGCAAGCATAGGTGTATTAAGAGCCAACTTTGGCACAATCATTAGTGTGAAAGGCACCTCAATACTAGCATCCTTCTGGTCAACTCACAGATTCTGAGAGTTGTGTGGCCTTATTAGACAATGTAGATCATATTTGTTGGTGCTAGTGTCATTGCTTAAACAAGCAAAAATGTACATTATCATCAGGGAGATATCTCTGATGTATAGAACAGTCTTATGGACTCTGTGGGAGAGGAAGAGGGTGGGAAGATTTGGGAGAATGGCATTGAAACATGTAAAATATCATGTAGGAAATGAGTTGCCAGTCCAGGTTCGATGCACGATGCTGGATGCTTGGGGCTGGTGCACTGGGACGGCCCAGAGGGATGGTATGGGGAGGGAGGAGGGAGGAGGGGGAGGGAGGAGGGAGGAGGGGGAGGGATGGGGAACACATGTATACCTGTGATGGATTCATTTTGATATTTGGCAAAATTAATACAATTATGTAAAGTTTAAAAATAAAATAAAATTAGAAAAAAAACACAAAAAAAAATAAATAAAATAAAATAAGCCTTACATTGATTAAACCCTGTAGGACACACTCAAGGGAAGGTGTCAAATAGATCTCACAGTGTAACTTGATAGTTAGGATAGTGACTATGATTTGTGTTGTAAATCTCCTGCACAGCCTAGTCACAGACAGTCAGTATTCACCTCATGGTATCTCTCCATAATAAGCTGTCCCCAAAATGTATCACTTCTGTGAGTGTGGACAGCCACAGTGTCCATGACTCAGTGGACAGAAAAATATTGTTTGGAAAATGAAGACTGAAAAAATAATCTCATGATTGATTATAGCTATTTGGAAAAGTAGGATTGAATTCAGTCATCTAAAAAATTTGCTTTTAATTAAGAAGAAATTCTGATGGAAGACTTGATAAAGTATAATAGCTGTAACTGTGGATCCTGGGGAGGCAGTGATCTAGGAAGAAATCCAGGAGACAAGGGCAGTTTAGCAGAAGCTCTAAACAGGCAGGAGAGTCATGGGTCTCTTTCATTGAAAGCTGGCATGCACTTTAGTGGTTTTTTTCCCCATCGTTAATGCAGTTAATGCAGCTTATGCATCCTCTTCATCCAGCTAAGAGGATGATTCAACAGCAGCTCAGTCCATAGTTACTAACCTCCCCCATGCATACACTCCATCTCATGTCTCCATCAAAAAAAGAAAAAAGAAAAAACCCTGAGTGATGGGTGAGCAGCCTCACTAGTGTCCTAACAGTTACTCTGCATCCCTCCAGATCCCGAGGATGACCTGATGGAGAAACTGCCCCAGGCTTGGGCTGAGGAACAGCCTCTGAGTACCCTGAAGGTAAGCTCACCTCTTTATCAGGGGTAAGACTATTGCTTCACTTCTTTATTTTTTATTCAGTAGAATACAGTTATAGTAATCTGACAATGTTCATTACCACAGAGGTATGCAAGTCTTTGGGGGAATATTGAGGATAAATCTATTATCAACAGAGACTTGATTCAAAAGGACATTAAAAAAAGACAGCATCAGTTACTACTGTAGGTACTTTGATCAGTGGAAATTTTTCCTCATCGATAAATAAATTTGTAATTGATGGTCAAATTGAAACTGAGAGATCCCACATGAAACAGTCTAGAATTCGCAACAGGGGGGCCTCTCTGTTTTCATATGGGGCCAAGGATTAAAGAGTTTTGGCTATCTGAGGACAGAACTCCGATAACAGAAGGCCTAGTTCAAAGAACACAGGATGTTGACACCCTCACTCTTTTCTTCTGTCTAATCACAGGAATCTGGAGCAGCCTATGAACACGGTAAATATTCAGGGATCAACCCTCTGCTGAGGAACAATCTAACTGAGGAAGGTGGGGTTCTCTGGCTGGCTCTGGCTGGAGAGGTGATCTGATGCTGGATTCCTACAGGGGGTGAGGTCTTGAGGTGCAGAAAAGGGACTGATCTCCCAGGAAAGAACAATGTCTGTGTTCTATGGTCTCTGGAAACAGCTACATCATTTAGATGCTGTAGGTTTGTGTGAGTCAGGTTTGGGGGCCCATGTGGTGTGATTCTGAAGCTCTGTGTGTGTGTGTGTGTGTGTGTGTGTGTGTGTGTATGTGTGTGTATGTGTGTTTCCTTAGATGTTTCCTTCTTACGCAGCACAAGTCAACTGTGAGCTTTCTAAACACTTCTCATTGCCACTGCACATTGACGATACACTACCTGATTTTTTTCTCAATTCATCCATTCCTCAAGTTTGCTTAATATTCATTTTCTTCAGATGGAGATGGTGCTGAGAAAAAATGGCCCAAGTTCTTGACCTCCTATGTTTAAAAGCCAAACCTAGGGGTGATCCCAGTGTGGCTTCTCTGAACCCCTGAACTGCACTTACTGCTCAGCCATGATCCTCAGTCATGGAGCAACAGGGTCCCTGCATCTGTGTCCATACCAGGAGGTAATTCAGCTCCAGAGGTCCAGACCATGCCCGTCATTATAAGGTGTGCTCAGTGGTCACAAACCCAGGGCAACCATAGATACATTAATGCAAACTTTGGCACAGTCATTAGTGTGAAAGGTACCTCAGGACTCACATCCTCCTGGTCAGCTCACAGATTCTGAGAGTTGTGTGGCCTTGTGTAGACTCTGTATGTCATATCATTTGGTGCTAATGTCACTGTTTAAGCAAGGAAAAAAGCAGATTATCATCAGGGAGATATTTCATTGTACTGGGTGACATTACCATAAGCCTTGCATTGATTAAACCTGGTAGTACACACTCAAGGGAAGGTATCAAATAGACCTCACAGTGGAACTTGATAGTTAGTCTACTGACCATGACTCTTATTGCAAATCTCCTGTGCAACTGAGTCTGAGAAGGTCAGCATTCATCCCATACTTCATTACAATAATGAACTGTCCCACTAATGTATGACTTCTGTGAGTGTGAACAACCACTGGGTAAGTGGACATGCAAATATGTTTTGGAAAATGAAGACTGGCAGAAAATATCACATGATTGATAATAGCTATTTGGAAAAGTAGGATTGAATTTAATGTTCTAACAAAGCTTGCTTTTAATCAAAAGCAAAGTCTCATAGAAAACTTGGTAAGTACAATAGCTGTAAGTGTGAATAGTGGGGAGGCAGTGATCTACAAAGAAATCTAGAAGATGGGGGCAATTTAGTAGAAGCTATAAACAGGCAGGAGGGTCATGAGTCTCTGTCACTGAAAGCTGGCATGAATTTTAGTGTTTCTTTTTTTCACCAGCTGTTAGGTTATCACTAGATAAAAGGAATAACCTCTGTTTTGTTTCTTTCCTAAACCTCTCTTTTGCTCTTCTTCCTTCTGCAAAGAGGATGATTCAACAGCAGTTCATTCCATAGTTACTAACCTCCCTCATGCAACACACCACCACATGTACCCATCCAAAAACATGCTGAGTGATTGGAGAGCAGACTCACCTCTGTCCTGATGGCTGTTCTGTGTCCCGCTCGTGTCTCAGGAGGACCTGCTGGGGGGATTGCACCAGGGCTGGAATGAGGCTGCACCAGAGGCTGTTCAGCCTCTGAGTTCCCTGAAGGTAAGCTCACCTGGCTTTATCTGGGATAAGAATGTTGCTTCACTGCTTTATTTTATATTAATTTGAATGCAGTTATAGTAATCTGACAATATACATTATCACTGAGGTATGCAGTTCCTTGGCTGGGGAAATATTGAGAAAAAATCTATTATCAACACAGACTTGATGGTAACGATAACCCTGTATACGAGACAGCAAAAGAGACACTGATGTATAGAACAGGCTTATGGACTCTGTGGGAGAGGGAGAGGGTGGGAAGATTTGGGAGAATGGCATTGAAACATGTGAAATGTCATGTATGAAACGAGATGCCAGTCCAGGTTCAATGCACGATGCTGGATGCTTGGGGCTGGTGCACTGGGACGACCCAGAGGGATGGTATGGGGAGGGAGGAGGGAGGAGGGTTCAGGATGGGGAACACATGTATAATAATTTTTTTTTAATTAAAATTGAATAAAAAAAATAAAAAAAGAAAAAAAGAAAAAAAGAAAAAGGACAGCATCAGTTACCACTGTAGGTATTTTCCTCACTAGAAATTTTTCCTGTTTCAAAAATAATTGTTGTAATTGTTGGTCAAATTGAAAGTGAGAGCTTTTATGTGAAACAGTCCAGCCTTTTCAACAAGGATCCTCTTTGTTTTCTTTTGGAGACATTGACTTAAAGAGTGTTAGTCATCTAAGGACAAAAATTAGTGACAGCAGGCTTACTGCAGAACAGCAGATGCTGACACCCTCACACTGTCTTCTCTCTAATCACAGGCCTATGGAGTAGCCAGTGAACAAGGTAAATATGCAGGGCTTGTCCCTTTGCTGAGGAACAATCTAGTTGATGGAGGTGGGGCTCACTTGCTGGCTCTGTTTGGAGAGTCACCCTAATACTGAATTTCTAGAAGGGATGAGGCCTGGGGCTGCAGAGAAGAGACTGATATCAAGGAAAGAACAATGTCTGTGTTCTATGGTTTCTGGAAACAACTCCATCGTTTAGATGCTGTGAGTTTGTGTGAGTCAGATTTGGGTCCCATATGTGAGCCCATGTGCTAAGATTTTGAAGCTCTGTGTGTGTGTATGTGTGTATGATTCCTCAGGAGATGTTTCCCTCTTACACAGCACAAGTCAGCTGTGAACTTTCTAAACACTTCTTATCACAGCACACTGGTTATATATTACCTGATTCTTTCTTCAACACAGATATTCCTCAAGTTTGATTAATATCAGATAGAGATGGTGCTGGGAAAATGGTCCAAGCTCTTGACCTTCTAAATGGAAAAGTCAAACTGAGAACCTGGGAGTGGTCCAATGTGGCTGCTCTGGACCCCTGATCTGCACTGATCACTCAGCCATACGATCCTAAGTCATGGAGCAAGGGGCTCCCTGCATTTATGTTTATTCCTGGAGGCACTAGCAGCTAGAGGTCTAGACCATGCCTATCATGTGGTGGGCTCAGTGGTCACGAAACCCAGGAAAACCAGAGTTGGATTAACAGCAAACTTTGGCACAGTCATTAATGTGAAAGGCACCTCGGGACTCGCACCCTTCTGGTCAAATCACTGATTCTGAGAGTTCTGTGACATTGTGTAGACAATGTAGGTCATAACCCTTGATGCTAATATCATTATAAACAAGGAAAAAACATTATCATCAGGGAAATATTTCATTCTACTGGGTGACATTACTGTAAGTCTTACACTGATTAAACCCTGTATTATAAAATCAAGGGAAGGTGTCAATAGATCTCACAATGGAACTTGATAGTTAGCCTACTGACTATGACTCTTATAAATCTCCTGCACAGCTGGGTCAGACACAGTCTCTTCACACAATGTTTCCTCACCATAATGAACTGTCCCAGTAAATGTATGACTTCTGTGAGTGTGGACAGCCACTAACTGAGTTGATGTGCAAGCATTCTTTGGAAAATGAAGATTGGAAAAAATATCACATGATTGATAATAGCTATTTGGAAACTGATTGAATCAGTACTCTAACAGCTTTGTTTTTAATCAAGAAGTCTCATATAAGACATGATAAGTACAATAGCTGTAGCTGTGGATTCTGGGGAGGTAGTGATCTTGGAAGAAATCCAGAAGACTGATGATTTACCAGAAGCTCTAAAGAGGCAGAAGGGTCATGGGTCTCTGTCATTGAAAGCTCGGGTGCACTTTAGTGTTTCTTTTCCCCCCTATCAGTTAGGTTATCATTAGTTAAATGCTGAAGCTCTGTTTCATTTCTTTCCTGCATCTCTCCTTTGCTTTCCTGCATCCAAGAAATAGGATGATTCTATAATATCTCAGTCCATAGTTATTAATCTCCCTCATGCATACAGTCCACACTATGTCACCATCAAAAGAAAAAAAAAAAAAGTACTGAGTGATTGGTGAGCAGTCTCACCTCTGTCCCAGTGGTTATTCTGTTTCCTTATAGCTCACTCAATAGCGAACTCAAATGGACTGGAATGGGTGAATTTAACTCAGATGACCATTATATCTACTACTGTGGGCAGGAATTCCTTAGAAGAAATGGAGTAGCAATCATGGTGAACAAAAGAGTCTGGAACGCAGTAGTTGGATGCAATCTCAAAAACGACAGAATGATCTCTGTTCGTTTCCAAGGCAAACCATTTAATATCACAGTAATCCAAACCTATGCCCCAACCAGTAACGCTGAAGAAGCTGAAGTTGAATGGTTCTATGAAGACCTACAAGACCTTTTAGAACTAAAACCCCCAAAAGATGTCCTTTTCATTTTAAGGGACAGGAATGAAAAAGTAGGAAGTCAAGAAACACCTGGAGTAACAGGCAAATATCGCTTAGAGTATGGAATGAAGCAGGGCAAAGGCTAATAGAGTTTTTTTTTAAGAGAATGCACTGGTCATAATAAACACCCTCTTCCAACAACACAAGAGAAGACTCTAAACATAGACATCACCAGATGGTCAACACTGAAATCAGATTGATTATATTCTTTGCAGCCAAAGATGGAGAAGCTCTGTACAGTCAGCAAAAACAAGACCAGGAGCTGACTATGGCTTAGATCATGAACTCCTTATTGGAAATTCAGACTTAAATTGAAGAAAGTAGGGAAAAGCACTAGACCATTCAGTTATGACCTAAATCAAATCCCTTATGATTATACAGTGGAAGTGAGAAATATATTTAAGGGACTATATCGGATAGATAGAGAACCTGATGAGCTATGGACGGAGGTTCATGACATTGTACAGGAGACAGGGATCAAGACCATCCTCATGGAAAAGAAATGCAAAAAAATCAAAATGGCTATTTGAGGAGGCCTTAAAAATAGCTGTGAAAAGAAGAGAAGTGAAAAGCAAAGGAGAAAATTAAAGAAATTCCCATTTGAATGCAGAGTGCCAAAGAATGGCAAGGAGAAACAAGAAAGTCTTCCTCAGTGATCAATGCAAAGAAATAGAGGAAAACAACAGATTGGGAAAGGCTAGAGATCTCTTCCAGAGAAGGCAATGGCACCCCACTCCAGTACTCTTGCCTGGAAAATTCCATGGATGGAGGAGCCTGGTAGGCTGCAGTCCATGGGGTCGCAAAGAGTCGGAGACGACTGAGCGACTTCACTTTCACTTTTCACTTTCATACATTGGAGAAGGAAATGGCAACCCACTGCAGTGTTCTCACCTTGAGAATCCCAGGGATGGGGGAGCCTGGTGGGCTGCCGTCTATGGGGTCGCACAGAGTCGGACATGACTGAAGCGACTTAGCAGCAGCCACAGAGATCTCTTCAAGAAAATTAGAGATACCAAGGGAACATTTCATGCAAAGATGGGCTCGACAAAGGACAGAAATGGTATGGATCTAACAGAAGCAGAAGATATTAAGAAGAGGTGGCAAGAATACAAAGAAGAACTGTACAAAAAGAGCTTTACGACCCAGATAATCACGATGGTGTGATCACAAACACTCAGGTAGAGTCATCCATCCTGGAATGTGAAGTCAAGTGGGCCTTAGAAAGCATCACTATGAACAAAGCTAGAGGAATTGATGGAATTCCAGGTGAGTTATTTTAAATCCTGAAAGATGATGCTGTGAAAGTTCTGCACTCAATATACCAGCAAATTTGGAAAACTCAGCAGTGACCACAGGACAGGAAAAGGTCAGTTTTCCTTCCAATCACAAAGAAAGGCAGTGCCAAAGAATGCTCAAAGTACAGCACAATTGCACTCATCTCACACTCTTGTAAAGTCATGCTTAAAATTCACCAAGCCAGGCTTCAGCAATACGTGAACCGTGAACTTCCAGATGTTCAAGCTGGTTTTACAAAAGGCAGAGGAACCAGAGATCAAATTGCCAACATCAGCTGGATCATAGCAAAAGCAAAATAGTTCCAGAAAAACATCTATTTCTGCTTTATTGACCATGCCAAAGCCTTTGACTGTGTGGATCACAATAAACTGTGGAAAATTCTGAAAGAGATGGGAATACCAGACCACCTGACCTGTCTCTTGAGAAACCTGTTTGCAGGTCAGGAAGCAACAGTTAGAACTGGACATGGAACAACAGACTGGTTCCAAATAAGAAAAGGAGTCAGTCAAGGCTGGATATTGTCACCTGGTTTATTTAACTTATGTGCAGAGAACATCTTGAGAAACGCTGGGCTGGAAGAAGTACAAGCTGGAATAAAGGTTGCTGGAAGAAATATCAATAACCTCAGATATGCAGATGAGGCCACCCTTATGGTAGAAAGTGAAGAAGAATTAAATAGCCCCTTGATGAAAGCAAAAGAGGAGAGTGAAAAAGTTGGCTTAAAGCCCAACATTCAGAAAACGAAGATCATGGCATCTGGTCCCATCACTTCATGGCAAATAGATGGGGAAACAGTGGAAACAGTGGCTGACTTCATTTTTGAGGGCTCCAACATCACTGCAGAGGGTGACTGCAGCCATGAAATTAAAAGATGCTTACTCCTTGGAAGGAAACTTATGGCCAACCTAGATAGCATATTAAAAAGCAGAGACATTCCTTTTTCAAAAAAGTTCCATCTAGACAAGTTTTTCCAGTAGTCATTTATAGATGTGAGAATTGGAATATAAAGAAAGCTGAGCGCAGAACAATTGATGCTTTTGAACTGTGGTGTTGAAGAAGACTTGAGAGTCTCTTGGACTGCAAGGAGATTCAACCAGTCCATCCTAAAAGAGATCAGTTCTGGGTGTTCATTAGAAGCACTGATGTTGAAGCTGAAACTCCAATACGTTGGCCACCTGATGGGAAGAGCTGACTCATTGGAAAAGACCCTGATGCTGGGAAAGATTGAGGGCAGGAGGAGAAGGGAACAGCAGGATGAGATGTTTGGATGGCATCACTGACTCAATGGACACGAAGTTGTGTAAACTCCGGGAGTTGTTGATAGACAGGGAGGTCTGCCATGCTGCTGTTCATGGGGTCACAAAGAGTCGGAGACGACTGAGCAACTGAACTGAACCGAACTGAAACAGGAATGCACTGGGATATTTGTATCACTAAAAATGAATTAGAATTATTTATCATATGAATGTAGTAATTTCATCAGAGTGGAAGATAGTAATTTCAACAGAGTGGGATGGGATTTAGTTTGAATAGCTTTCCATGTTAAAAACTCTAGGTAGTGGTTATAGAGAGTGTAACTTTGAAGAATAGGGAAAAGATTCCTTTGTTATGGAATGATAAAGGAATTAAAAATCACTGCCTACCAAGCTGGTTCTCTCATTCTGGTTCTGGAGCAAACAATCACAGGAAAAAGGAAATTGTATGCTTTGACAATTTAGTAGGCCTGATTCCTCAATAAACACCTTGACAAAAGGATAATTGTGGATTTTTTAACTCCATGATAGGCAATGATTTTCTTTCCTTCAGAAAATCTGAGATATCAAAAGAGCAACTTCTGTATACTTTTAAAAAACACTGGTATGATCTTCTCTCTAAATGAACCCACAGGAAAAAAAAAAGTATTTCAAAAAGCAGATGGTTAAAAATAATGCAGACATACTTTGTAAAGTTTCTGGAAAATGGGTCTGCTATTTAGGAGATGGTTAAATTATTACCTTTGTCAAATAATGTATATTCATACTTCTAAGTATGCTCTAGATATAAATTCATGTTTTTGTCCTTTCTGAATATTTTTCTCAATAACTTTCACTAAGGAATTGGATACATTACTTTTAACCAACTGCCTTTTAGCAAGGTTTTCTAAAATGCTTTCTCATCTATCTTTTTTTCTCAGTTCTCATATAGATTCTCCTGATCCAATCACTCATCATGTAACTTTAAAGCTTATATTTTTTCATTTCCAATCCATATATTTCAGTAAAAAGCATCAGTTATACTTAATTTCGGTGTGAATCCTCATTTACAGTTTCACACTTCTTACCCAGGCACAATTAATAATACTGCCATCTTTCATTCAGAAAGTATCCCAGTTTTTGTAAGTGTAAATGTAATTGATAATGTAAATGTACAATGCAAATTAAAATGTAAATTCAAATTACATGGTCACTCTCTTTCATAATCAAGGATATCACTCCCAGACTAGACTTCTAGTATTTCACCACATTTTTGCCAAGTAGGTCATACAATTATATTCAATAGTTTGCGTAGGTTTTCCTATTGTAGCCTCCATTACATATGATTTTACAGTATTTCCCCATTCTCCAGTATTTGTTGGAGGTAACTCAACAAAACTAGGCCAAGCTTCTACATCTTTAAAGGATTATTTATTCACTAAACAATCATTATATCTTTCCTTATTTATAGCTTTGATTTTCTAGAACAGATATACAAGTGTTGTCAGCAAGAATTCATTTGAAATTTTATAACACTTACTGCCACCATAGTGACTTCATTTAAGCGTCTGACACTATGACAGTTATCTGTGTTTCTGATTTCTTTTAGAGTACATATTTTCTCTTAAATTTTAGATAAAAATCGAATACTACAAGAAAATAAAGATACCAAACAGAAATAACCATATTCCTGTGTCCAGAATTGACAAGCTTAATATTTGTTTTCTTCAGGTAACTGTTTAAGTGAATAAGGTAAATTATAGATACATTTGAAGAAAACATTGACCAATTTTAAATTATTTATATTTCACTTACTCCTCAAATGATTTTTCATCTTTTCCTAAAAAGGCAAAAACAAAAACATAAAACTTTGGATATATACACATATTTGAATATATATGAGTATCTATGTAGAACATATCAGATCAGATCAGATCAGTCACTCAGTCGTGTCCGACTCTTTGTGACCCCATGAATTGCAGCATGCCAGGCCTCCCTGTCCATCACAAACTCCTGGAGTTCACTAAGACTCACATCCATCGAGACAGTGATGGCATCCAGCCATCTCATCCTCTGTCGTCCCCTTCTCCTCCTGCCCCCAATCCCTCCCAGCATCAGAGTCTTTTCCAATGAGTCAACTCTTTGCATGAGGTGGCCAAAGTACTGGAGTTTCAGCTTTAGCATCATTCCTTCCAAAGAAATCCCAGGGCTGATTTCCTTCAGAATGGACTGGTTGGATCTCCTTGCAGTCCAAGGGGCTCTCAAGAGTCTTCTCCAACACCACAGTTCAAAAGCATCAATTCTTCCATGCTCAGCCTTCTTCACAGTCCAACTCTAACATCCATACATGACCACAGGAAATACTATAGCCTTGACTAGATGAACGTTTGTTGGCAAAGTAATGTCTGTGTTTTTGAATATGCTATCCAGGTTGGTCATAACTTTCCTTCCAAGGAGTAAGCGCCTTCTAATTTCATGGCTGCAGTCACCATCTGTAGTGATTTTGGAGCCCAAAAAAAATAAAGTCTGACACTGTTTTCCCATCTATTTCCCATGAAGTGATGGGACTGGATGCGATAATCTTCGTTTTCTGAATGTTGAACTTTAAGCCAACTTTTTCACTCTCCACTCACACTTTCATCAAGAGGCTTTTGAGTTCCTCTTCTCTTTCTGCCATAAGGGTGGTATCATCTGCATATCTGAGGTTATTGATATTTCTCCCAGCAATCTTGAATCCAGCTTGTGTTTCTTCCAGTCCAGCGTTTCTCATGATGTACTCTCCATAGAAGTTAAATAAACAGGATGACAATATACAGCCTTGACGAACTTCTTTCCCTATTTGGAACCAGTCTGTTGTTCCATGTCCAGTTCTAACTGTTGCTTCCTGACCTGCATACAAATTTCTCAAGCGGCAGATCAGGTGGTCTGGTATTCCCATCTCTTTCAGAATTTTCCACGGTTTATTGTGATCCACACAGTCAAAGGCTTTGGCATAGTCAATAAAACAGAAATAGATGCTTTTCTGGAACTCTCTTGCTGTTTCCATGATCCAACAAATGTTAGCAATTTGATCTCTGCTTCCTCTGCCTTTTCTAAAACCAGCTTGAATATCAGGAAGTTCACGGTTCACATATTGTTGAAGCCTGGTTTGGAGAATTTTGAGCATTACTTTACTAGCATGTGAGATGAGTGCAATTGTGCGGTAGTTTGAGCATTCTTTGGCACTGCCTTTCTTTGGGATTGGAATGAAAACTGACCTTTTCCAGTCCTGTGGCCACTGCTGAGTTTTCCAAATTTGCTGGCATATTGAGTGCAGCATTTTCACAGCATCATCTTTCAGGATTTGTAATAGCTCAACTGGAATTCCATCACCTCCACTAGCTTTGTTCGTAGTGTTGCTTTCTAAGGCCCACTTGACTTCACATTCCAGGATGTCTGGCTCTAGGTGAGTGATCACACCATCGTGATTATCTGGGTCGTGAAGATCTTTCTTGTACAGTTCTTCTGTGTATTCTTGCCATCTCTTCTTAATATCTTCTGCTTCTATTAGGTGCATACCATTTCTGTCCTTTATCAAGCTCATCTTTGCATTAAATGTTCCTTTGGTATCTCTGATTTTCTTGAAGAGATCCCTAGTCTTTCCCATTCTGTTGTTTTCCTCTATTTCTTTGCATTGATCACTGAAGAAGGCTTTCTTATCTCTTCTTACTATCCTTTGGAAGTCTGCATTCAGATGTTTATATCTTTCCTTTTCTCCTTTGCTTTTCGCTTCTCTTCTTTTCACAGCTATTTGTGAGGTCTCCCCAGACAGCCATTTTGCTTTTTTGCATTTCTTTCCCATCTAGACCATTCAGGTATGACCTAAATCAAATCCCTTATGATTATACAGTGGAAGTGAGAAACAGATTTAAGGGCCTAGATTTGATAGATATAGTGCCTGATGAACTATGGAATGAGGTTCGTGACATTGTACAGGAGACAGGGATCAAGACCATCTCCATTGAAAGGAAATGTAGAACATATAACATTATGTAATTTGATTTTTTTTTTTTTTAGGTGGCTCAGACAGTAATGCAATCCAGCCATCTCATCCCCTGTCATCTCCTTCTCCTCACGACCCCAATCCCTCCCAGCCTCAGAGTCTTTTCCAATAAGTCAACTCTTAACATGAGTTGGCCAAAGTACTGGTGTTTCAGCTTTAGCATCATTCCTTCCAAGGAAATCCCAAGGCTGATCTCCTTCAGAATGGACTGGTTGGATCTCCTTGCAGTCCAAGGGGCTCTCAAGGGTCTTCTCCATCACCACAGTTCAAAAGCATCAATTCTTGAGTGCGCAGCTTTCTTCACAGTCCAACTCTCACATCCATACATGACCACTGGAAAAACCATAGCCTTGACTAGACGGACCTTTGTTGGCAATGTAATGTCTCTGCTTTTGAATATGCTATCCAGGTTGGTCATGACTTTTCTTCCAGGGAGTAAGCGTCTTTTGATTTCATGGCTGCAATCACTATCTGCAGTGATTTTGGAGCCCAGACAAATAAAGTCTGACACTGTTTCCCCTGTTTCCCCATCTATTTGCCATGAAGTGATGGGACCAGATGCCATGATCTTCATTTTCTGAATGTTGAGTTTTAAGCCAACTTTTTCACTCTCCTCTTTCACCTTCATCAAGAAGTTTTTGAGTTCCTCTTCACTTTCTACCATAAGGGTGGTGTCATCTGCATATCTGAGGTTATTGATATTTCTCCCAGCAATCTTGATTCCAGCTTGTGCTTCTTCCAGCCCAGCGTTTCTCATGATGTACTCTGCATATAAGTTAAATAAGCAGGGTGACAATATACAGCCTTGACATACTCCTTTTCCTATTTGGAACCAACTTTTGTTTCACTGATTCGATGGACGTGAGTCTGAGTTAACTCCGGGAGTTAGTGATGGACAGGGAGGCCTGGCATGCTGCGATTCATGGGGTTGCAAAGAGTCAGACACGACTGAGTGACTGAACTGAGCTGAACAGACAGTAAAGCATCTGCGCACAGTGCGGGAGACCTGGGTTCGTCCCTGGGTCGGGAAGATCCCCTGGAGAAGGAAATGGCAACCCACTTCAGTAGTCTTGCCTAGAAAATTCCATGGATGAAGGAGCCTAGTGGGCTACAGTCCATGGGGTCGCAGAGTCAGACACAACTGAGTGGCTTCACTTTCTTTCTTATTCTTAATGTATTTATTGAATTTGTTACAATAAATCAAAACATAAATACACTGTTAAATACAACTGCTTCTGTTTTGTTTTGGTTTCTTGTCCAGGAGGCATGTAGGATCCTAACTTTCTGACCAGGGATCGAATCTGCACCCTTTGCATTGGAAGGGGAAGTCTCAACCACTGGGCCATCAGGGAAGTCCCTGTAACTTAGCTTTCATGACTGTTTCCAAAATATAGTTGAGGAAATGTTCCCCTTTTACTCACAATTTACTTTTGAGCTGTATCTTTAGTTGATGGATACTAGAGGTGACTAATATTGGCTTGCAAAAGATCATTGTTTCATTTTCACATCAGTAACCTGAAATCAGCCACAGCATATTTACAACATACAAATTGGCAAAACATTATAAATCAGGACTTTACTTTTTATAAACTGACTGTATTCCTTATGTATCTCATTTTTCATTTTACTGTTTCTTTTTATGACCATGCTGAACTCAATTAGAGATCAAATTGCCAACATCCGCTGAATCATCAAAAAAAGCAAGAGAGTTCCAGAAAAACATCTCTTTCTGCTTTATTGACTATGCCAAAGCCTTTGACTGTGTGGATCACAATAAACTGTGGAAAATTCTGAAAGAGATGGGAATACCAGACCACCTGATCTGTCTCTTGAGAAACCTATAGGCAGGTCAGGAAACATTTCAGTATTCTTGGGCTTCCATAGTGTCTCAGATGTAAAAAATCTGTCTGCAAGTCAGGAGTCCTAGGTTTGACCCTTGGGTTGGGAAGATCCCCTGGAGAAGGAAACAGCCACCCACTCCAGTATTCTGGCCTGGAGAATTCCATGGAGAGAGGAGCCTAGCAGGCTACAGTCCATGGGGTTGCAAAGAGCAGGACACAACTGAGCAACTTTAACTTCACTTTCAATAGTAATAGGAGTTGGGATGTGACTTTCCAAAAGTGCCTTGTGGTCATGCTCAGACATTCAGTCACATCCAGCAATTTGTGACCCTATGGACAATAGCCCACCAGGCTCCTCTGTCCATGTTATCCACCAGGCAAAATTTCTGGAATGGGTTGCTATTTTTTTCTCCAGGAAATCTTCTCACTCAAAGGATTGAACCCACGTTTCTTACACCTCCTGAATTTGCAGGCAGATTCTTTAACTTTAGCCCCACCTGGAAAGTCCTAGCCTAAGGAAAATCAAATAATATTTCTATATTTTTGGTAGAGAAGTCTTTCCATTACACAATGATTCAGTTTATTTTTTTAATTTTTTAATATAAATTTATTTATTTTAATTGGAGGCTAATTACTTTACAATATTGTATTGGTTTTGCATGATTCAGTTTAAAATCTTTATTTTGACATCTTAATTGAGCTATGGCTAGCAATAATCAGTTCTAAACAATTTCAGGAAGCAGAAAAAAATGTTTCTGTAGTACCCAATCCCTTACATTTTCTTTGTCCGGTTTTTCCCTCCAATACCTAGTTTGTAAAAAATGTCTATTTTTTTTTTGTATGTATTGTTTGAGTGTGTATATGTTCAAACAAAATGATGATGTCATTGTGCTTTCTTTAATAGAAAGATTTCATACCTTTTATCTATGCTCAGTTACTCTTTGATGAGTTTTCAAATTCAGTTTAATTAGAGTTTAATAAGCACTGAGGGTTTCACTGCTGGCTCAGATGGTAAAGAATTGGCATGCAATTGAGTAGACCCAGATTCAATCCCTGGGACAGGAAATCCCTGAGAGAAGGATATGGCTACCCACTCCAGTATTCTTGCTTGGATAAACCTATGGACAGAGGAGCCTAGTGGACTAAAGTTCATGCAGTTGCAAGAGGGGACACACCTGAGTGAGAAAAAATAGGCATTGAAAAATAGCCAAAGAACCTGCCTAGTTCTTTCACTATTGTGGGTGACTTATGTCTCAATTTTCAGAACTCAAAATTTTCAGAAAGGTATTTATCTAAAGGTCAGCTTATAATTTTATGTCCCATGACTAGGTGTCACTTCACATAAATATGTAAAGAAAGGTATTAGACTTTGGTTATTTATATGGTAGATCTCAGAAGGCCAAAATGCACTGAGAAAAAAAGAAATGATGTGTAAAGTAAAAAAAAATTACAGTTCTTTGTGAAAGATATTCTGGAGAAATCATCTTTTTTTCTCACTTGGTACATAAACTTACACATATACCCACTAATATAGCTACCCAGTTGGAATACTGAAGTCTCATTAGTGGATTTGAAGCATGGATTTGATAAAATGAATGGAGTGCTGTGAAAGGATATTGCAAAGTGTCATGTTCCAAAGGCTTACTCTGTGTGAGATCCGATAGAGCAAACACTCTCGAGTAAGGCATCCCATATTTTTCACAAAGCATGTGATCTTCTCAAATTCATTACTGACCCCTTGATTTGCAGCCTCTGACACCTGATCAACAGCTTCATAAGAACACATGGAAAATAGGAACAATGTGAATGAGTTTGTCCTCCTGGGGCTCACACAATATACTGAGATTCAAAAAGTTCTATTTATCTTATTCTTCACTTCAGTTCAGTCGCTCAGTCGTGTCTGACTCTTTGTGACCCCATGAATTGCAGCACGCCAGGCCTCCTTGTCCATCACCCACTCCAGGAGTTCACCCAAACTCATGTCCATTGAGTCAGTGATGCCATCCAGCCATCTCATACTCTGTCGTCCCCTTCTCCTGCCCCCAATCCTTCCCACCATCAGAGTCTTTTCCAATGAGTCAACCCTTCGTATGAGGTGGCCAAAGTATTGGAGCTTCAGCTTTAGTATCAGTCCTTCCAATGAACACCTAGGGCTGATCTCCTTTAGAATGGACTGGTTGGATCTCCTTGCAGTCCAAGGGACTCTCAAGAGTCTTCCCCAACACCACAGTTCAAAAGCACCAATTCTTCAGTGCTCAGGTTTCTTCACAGTCCAACTTTCACATCCATACATGACCATACATGAGTAAGATCTTATTCTTACTCATATATATTGTAACAATAATGGACAATCTGCTTATCATGGTGACCATGGCAGCCAGCCGACCACTGGATTCCCCCATGTACTTTTTTCTGGCTTCTTTATCATTTATAGATGATGTCTATTCTACTATCATTGTTCCCAAAATGATAATCGACTTGCTTCATGAGAAAAATACTATTTACTTCCAGGATTGTATAACTCAAGTCTTTATAGATCATTTAACTGCTGGTGCTGAAGTCATTCTTCTGATGGTGATGGCCTATGACTGATATGTAGCCATCTACAAACCTCTTCATTATTTGATCATCTTGAATCAGAGGGTGTGTGTCCTCATGCTGCTTGTGGCCTGGGCTGAAGGCCTTCTGCATTCACTGGTTCAATTATTCTTTATTTATCAGCTCCCTTTATGTGGCCCCAATGTGACTGACAATTGTGTCTGTTGCCAGGAGCCAGCACGGGAGTTTGCACCTATGACAAGGTCATGAGGGAGAGCCCTGATGGGCAAGGTGAGTCAGGGCTCGAGGGGCACCCCCTGGATCTGCCTGAGCGTCTACCCCAAAATCAGAATCTGTCTGTTTTAGTATTTTATGACTTTTACCAACTCCTCTGACGTTAATGGGGGGCTATCCCCGACCACCTTTCTCTGAAGAAAATTAACTTAGAGCTCTAGTTAATAAGTCTCCTGGGCATAATAGGATGTTTCAATCCAAACCCCTCTGATGACTTTCTAGCTTGCCTGACAGGTTTACCCAGACTCCTACAGCTACACATACGATTGTTTACAGCCTCCCTACAGCAAGAGGCACGGGAAGCTTAAGATATTCAAATAGTATAGAGCCTCTCAGAGAGTTAGAAATTGTTAGAATAGAACTAGTAGAAGATTTCATTGTTGAGCCAATGCTTGCTGCCAAGTTTCCACACCCCCTGTATTGTATCCTTGGAAGTGTATTAATTAATATAGTTGGTATATAGAAAAAATAAGTAGTGGCCTTGGTGTTAACAACTTTAGACCCTTAAGGTAATAAATTATTTCCCTTGTTATAAACCCACTGCACCTCTGCCCTATAGGAATGCAACTTTATCTAACACCTTTGGAGGATGGTGCCAAACTTTAAAATAATTACTCTTAGAGAAAATAGGTCTTATGGTTGACAAACCTTTATCAGAGTCATAAAATGTTAACAGGCCTTCTGGCCAGAAGATGATGTAAATCACCTAAACCATTTGTATACAGTAAGTTTGCAGAAAAGAAAGCCTGGTCTCGATAAGGATCAAAGACTGCTGACTTTGCATGATTTTACACCCCTTATTATCCTCTATGCACAACTTAAGGTATATCAGCTCCCTTTGAAAATAAAGCTACAGGCCTTGCTCAAAGTTTGGTCTCCCCGTGTCATTCTTTCTCTTTCCTTTTCCTTTTCAGGCTGATTCCCTGGAGTACAGGGGCCCTCTGCGTTCACTTTCTTGCCTGGGCTTCTAAGACCCACTCAAGAACGTGCCAAAGGTGGGGCACCTTCAGCTATTCGAGAGGGTGCCTGTGGCCTACGTGAACAGAGCAAGTCCCATGTTGGGGCTTTATTGGCTTTCTTCGTAAACCAAGGAATATCAGCCTCTTTTCTCTCCTCTATTTTCTTAACTGCAAAATTCTTTCTTTATCTCTTTCTCTATTTCTCTCAGTCGCCAATGCTGTCCTCTGGAGGGAATCCCTGGATCCAACCGGGGCTGGACCCTGGTAGTCTGTAACATGTACCCTTTACTGAAACTTGCCTGCACTGATACACACCTCATTGGACTCTCTTTGATAGCTAATGGAGGGAAAATTTGGACTGTTGTCTTCTTCATCCTCTTAGTGTCTTATGGGGTCATATTACACTCCTGGAAGACTCATGGTTTGGAAGGGAATCACAAAGCCTTTTACACCTGTGCATCCCATATGATGGTGGTCATTTTATTCTTTGTTCCTTGTATCTTCCTGTATGCAAGGCCTAATGCCAACTTTCCCATTGATAAATCCGTGATGGTGGTCGTAACTTTCATAACTCCTATATTGAATCCTTTAATCTACACATTGAGAAATGCAGAAATGAAAAATGCCATGAGGACACTCTGGAGTAAAAATGTGACCTTAGTTGGGAAGAGGGAGTTTTCTATCATGTAGGATGTGAAAGTCATTTTTTTTTCCCCCCAGAATCAAAGAATGGTCACTCTCAGTGACTATATTTAGAAAATAATTTCCTTTGGTTTATCCATCCTGTTTATTCTGAAACAACTATATAAATTAAACTTTAAGTGGACTATTTTATAGTCCTGAGAGACCAAGAGAATCACAAATCTTTAACCTCTTAGATATATAACATACTGTATTACGATTCTTTAGTGACAATAACTTTTTTTTTTCCTATTTGAAGTTTTTATTAGTGAGTGTTGATACTTCTCTGGTACTGAGAAATATGATCTAGTAGAAAGTTCTCTTTTAGTCCAAGAAAGAGAAATTGGAAATATAAAATTCTGATTGCTAAAAAAAATATTAATCTAGCAATAAAAATAAATTAATTTAAAATTTCACAGACTTTGTCCATAGCAGAAAATAAAACAATTAGAAATGAACTTTATTCTGTAATGGTGGTGTATGGTAGATTTTGTCTATTCAAATCAAGTTTTGCACTAAAAATTTCAAATTTTCAACTTCATTCTGTGCAGCTTTTTCAAATGACCTCCTCTGAAACTTGAAATACCTTTAACTCATTCATATCACTCCAGAGTCTGTCTACTTTAAACTTTCTGGATACAGGTTGTCTAATGCAATAGATAATTAACATTTTGGAGATATATATATATATATATATATATATTTGTTTTATGTAATGAATGACTTTCTAACTCTCTGTAAATGATACGCTGTTGCCTTAAGTGATGAAATCAAATTTTCCTCTCTTTTGCAGCAGCCTTTTGCAGTTCAGTTCAGTTCAGTCTGCTCAGTCGTGTCCGACTCTTTGTGAGCCCATGAATCACAGCATGCCAGGCCTCCCTGTCCATCATCTACCCCCGGAGTTCACTCAAACTCACGTCCATAGAGTCAGTGATGCCATCCAGGCATCTCATCCTCTGTCGTCCCCTTCTCCTCCTGACCCCAAGCCATCCCAGCATCAGAGTCTTTTCCAATGAGTCAACACTTCACATGAGGTGGCCAAAGTACTGGAGTTTCAGCTTTAGCATCATTCCTTCCAAAGAAATCCAAGGGCTGATCTCCTTCAGAATGCACTGGTTGGATCTCCTTGCAGTCCAAGGGATGCTCAAGAGTCTTCTCCAACACCACTGTTCAAAAGCATCAGTTCTTCGGTGCTCAGCCTTCTTCACAGTCCAACTCTCACATCCATATATGACCACATGAAAAACCATAACCTTGACTATTTGGACCTTTGTTGGTAAAGTAATGTCTCTGCTTTTGAATATGCTATCTAGGTTGGTCATAATTTTCCTTCCAAGGAGTAAGTGTCTTTTAATTTCATGGCTGCAGTCACCATCTGCAGTGATTTTGGAGCCCAGAAAAATAAAGTCTGACATGGTTTCCACTGTTTCCCCATCTATTTGCCAGGAAGTGATGGGACCGGATGCCATGATCTTCATTTTCTGAATGTTGAGCTTTAAGCCAACTTTTTCACTCTCCACTTTCACTTTCATCAAGAGACTTTTTAGTTCCTCTTCACTTTCTGCCATAAGGGTGGGAATCAAATACTGTATTACAAAGATCAGTCTTTTGTTTCCCTCCTGGCTGCACTAGGTCTTCACTGCAGTGCACAGGCTTTTCTAGTTGCAGCCCACAGGCTTCTCTAATTGTGACACTCGGTCTCCAGAATGCATAGGCTCAGTAGTTGTGTTGCGTGGGCTCAGCCTGTGGGCTTAGTTGCTCCACACCTTGTGATATCTTAGTTCCCCAACCAGAAATCAAACCCATGTCCCCTGAGTTAGAAGGAGGATACGTAACCACTGGTCCACCAGGGAAGTCCCACAAAGACCATTCTTTAAGGCTCTGGTATTACAAGTTAAATCTTAGAATTCATCCCACAACTTAGATACTAAAATATTACCTACACCTTTATCATTTTTTTTCTACTTGTGATTGGGCTCAGTGTACTTAGCAATGTTAGTTCCTCTGATTATTGACACATATCAAATTATACCAGACAAAAATCTCATTTATTCTTCAGTGAAGGAAATAAAAATACACTAGATCTTTTAACTAGAAAGGAATTTAATAGAGTGAATTAATTACTTCAAAAATATTATATTGAAGTAACTGACACCTGAATTTGACCATGCTCACTAGAGTGAGGAAGGTACGGATAAGGAAGCTGAACTCAAGACAAAATACCTTTGCATGAACTTCCCAAATCATTCCTTTCTCTCAATAAAAAGAAATTACTCTTTAAATACTTTGAAGTATTTTTTTGTATTTATATCTTTAAAAATCGCATAGGATATATGTTCAGATATGGTGTGACATGGATGTATACTCATTTCTTTTCATAAGGATAAATAACTTTTCAAAGTACATTTATTGAATAATAATTATTTTCCTGATGACACTGAAAACCACTAATTTCATATTATTCATATACATATATGTATATATGCATATGTGTGTGTGTATATATATATATATATATATATATATATATATATATATATATATATACACATACTTCCCAGGTGGCACTATAGCTTCCCTGGTGGCTCAGATGGTAAAGCATCTGCCTGAATCACAGGAGATCTGGGTTCAATCCCTGGGTCAGGAAAATCCCCTGTACTCTTGCCTGGAAAATTCCATGGTCTGAGAAGCCTGGTGGGCTACAGTCCATGTATCCACAAAGAGTCGGACACAACTGAGCGACTTCACTTTCACTTTCAGGTGGCATTAGTGGTAAAGATCTTGCATGCCAATATAGAAGACATAAGAGACATGGGTTTGATCCCTGGGTTGCATTGAGAAGATCCCCTAGAAGAGGGAGGGAATACTCTAGTATTCTTACCTGGAGAATCCCATAAACAGAAGAGCCTGGAGAAGTGCAGTTCACAGGGTATCAAAGAGGTGGACAGGACTGAAGTGACTTAGCACAGGATACATATAAAATTCCATATCTTAGCTTTCCATTCCATTCAACTAATATATACACGAGCCAGTACTACAGTGTTTAAATTACTGCAGTGTTTCAGATATGTTTGCCATATTAAAAAAACTATCCCAAAATTAAATGATTTAAAGCATCATCATTCACTTTATTAATTCAGATTTTTTCATTCAATCTGGAATTTGATAGATAAGTTGGATACTTCAGTCTCAGCATTTCTCTTGAGGTTGTAGTTAGAAATTCAGAGGCTGAAGTCATCGAAAAACTTTCTTCACTCATGTACCTGATATACAGGCTGGAAAGACTTGAAAAGTGGCAATTAGAATAGCTGGTACTTCTTGAGATCATAAGAGTGAGAAACTAATCAAATATAGTGTCTTTAAAAACTGAGCCCACTCTCTCATGTTTGCTTGGAGGAAAGACCCTGTGAGGCTGAATGCCGAAAAATTGATGCTTTTGAACTGTGGTGCTACAGAAGACTCTTGAGAGTCCCTTGGACTACAAAGAGATCAAACCAGTCAATCCTAAAGGAAACCAACCCTGAGTATTTATCTGAAGCACTGATCCTGAAGCTGAAGCTCCAATACTTTGGCCACCTGATGTGAAGAGCTGACTTACTGGAAAACACTCTGATGCTGGGAAAGACTGAGGGCAGGAGGAAAAGGGGATGACAGAGGGTGAATGGTTGGATGGTTCATCACCAACTCAATGGACTTAAGTCTGAGTAAACTCTGGAAGAAGGTGAAGGACAAGGAAGCCTGGCATGCTTCAGCCCATGGGGTCACAAAGAGTTGGACATGACTTAGAGACTGAAAAATAACAACCTGTGATGATGGATTGCAGGTGGCCATCTGCAAGTGGGGAAAAAAAGTGTTCCAACCCTGAAATCAGCTTGATCTGGGACTTCCAACTTCCAGAACTGTGAAAAAAGATTTGTCAGTATTTTAAGCTACAGTCTATAGTATTTTGTTAAGGTAAACCAAACTGGCTGAAATGATGGTTGATAACAAGGCTGCTGCTGATGTATAATACAGGTTTGCTGAACAGAGGTCTGAATTGAATCTGATTCAATTCAGGGAAAAAACAAACAAACAAAAAGGGAAAACACACACACACACACACACACACACACACACACACACACACACCCTCCAATCCAATCACCAGAGATGTAGATAACCAGATCTTTGAATAAAGGAGACATAAGATATTTTCCAAATAGGAAAAGGAGTATGTCAAGGCTGTATATTGTCACTCTGCTTATTTAACTTTTTTGCAGAGTACATCATGAGAAACGCTGGGCTGGAAGAAGCACAAGCTGGAATCAAGATTGCCATGAGAAATATCAATAACCTCAGATATGCAGATGACACCACCCTTATGGCAGAAAGTGAAGAGGAACTAAAAAGCCTCTTAATGAAAGTGAAAGAGGAGAGTGAAAAAGTTGGCTTAAAGCTCAACATTCAGAAAACGAAGATCATGGCATCCAGTCCCATCACTTCATGGGAAATAGATGGGGAAACAGTGTCAGACTTTATTTTTGGGGCTCCAAAATCACTGCAGATGGTGACTGCAGCCATGAAATTAAAAGACACTTACTCCTTGAAAGAAAAGTTATGACCAACCTAGATAGAATGTTCAAAAGCAGAGACATTACTTTGCCAACAAAGGTCCGCCTAGTCAAGGCTATGGTTTTTCCAGTGGTCATGTATGGATGTGAGAGTTAGACTGTGAAGAAAGCTGAGTGCTGAAGAATTGATACTTTTGAACTGTGGTGTTGGAGAAGACTCTTGAGAGTCCCTTGGACTGCAAGGAGATCCAACCAGTCCACTCTGAAGGAGATCAGCCCTGGGTGTTCTTTGGAGGGAATAATGCTAAAGCTGAAGCTCCAGTACTTTGGCCACCTCATGTGAAGAGTTGACTCATTAGAAAAGTCTGTGATGCTGGGAGGGATTGGGGGCAGGAGGGAAAGGGGACGATAGAGGATGAGGTGGCTGGAAGGCATCACCGACTTGATGGATGTGAGTTTGGATGAACTCCAGGAGTTGGTGATGGACAGGGAGGCCTGGCGTGCTGTGATTCATGGGGTCGCAGAGTCGGACACAACTGAGCAACTGAACTGAACTGAAGATATTTTTGAATAAGAACCTTGTAATATCACCATCATACATCAGGTAGATCTTCAATCTAATCTTTCTCTGAGGGATCTGAGGTCACTGACCAGAGTGTAATTTTGATCAGGAAAAATCAGTTCCATTCAGTCGCTCAGTCATGTCTGACTTCTTGAGAAGCCATGAACTCAGGACACCAGGCTTCCCTGTCCATCACCAACTCCCAGAGCTTGCTCAAACTTACGTCCATCCAGTCAGTGAAGCCATCCAGCCATCTCAACCTCTGTTGTCCCCTTCTCCTCCTGCCTTCAATCTTGCCCAACATGAGGGTCTTTTCCAATGAGTCAATTCTTTGCATAAGGTGGCCAAAGTACTGGAGTTTCAGCTTCAACATCAGTCCTTCCAATGAACATTCTGGACTGATTTCCTTTAGGATTGACTTATTGGATTGCCTTGCAGTTCAGGGAACTCCCAAGAGTCTCCTCCAACACCACAGTTAAAAAATATCAATTTTTTGCTGCTCAGCTTTCTTTATAGTCCAATTCTCATATCCATACTTGACTACTGGAAAAACCATAGCTTTTACTAGATGGACCTTTGTTGGCAATGTAATGTCTTTGTTTTTTAATATATTGTCTAGGTTTGTCATAGCTTTTCTTCCAAGGAGCAAGCGTCTTTTGCAGTCACCATCTGCAGTGGTTTTGGAGCCCAAAATGGTGAAGTCTGTCACTGTTTCCATTGTTTTCCCATCTATTTGCATTGAAGTGATGGGACAAGATGCCATGATCTTAGTTTTCTGAATATTGAGTTTTAAGCCAACGTTTGCACCCTCCACTTTCACTTTCAACAAGAAGCTCTTTAGTTCTTCTACTGGAAATTATTTGAAGTAGATTCTTTTTTTTTTTTTTTTTGATAAATTTAACGCCTTTTATTGCCATACCTCATTTTACTGTGCTTTGCTTTAGTGAGCTTTATAGATACATGTTTTTTTTTTTTTTTTCCTTGTTAATTTTCTGTTTAGTTGATCTATCCATAAGTGTGAGTGGGGTATTAAAGTCGCCCACTATTATTGTGTTATTGTTAATTTCTCCTTTCATACTTGTTAGGATTTGTCTTACATACTGCGGTGCTCCCATGTTGGGTGGATATATATTTATAATTGTTATATCTTCTTCTTGGATTGATCCTTTGATCATTATGTACTGACCTTCTTTGTCTCTTTTCACAGCCTTTGTTTTAAAGTCTAATTTATCTGATACGAGTATTGTGACTCCTGCTTTCTTTTGGTCCCAATTTGCATGGAAAATCTTTTTCCAGCCCTTCACTTTCAGTCTGTATGTGTCCCCTGTTTTGAGGTGGGTCTCTTGTAGACAACATACATAGGGGTCTTGTTTTTGTATCCATTCAGCCAGTCTTTGTCTTTTGGTTGGGGCATTCAACCCATTTACGTTTAAGGTAATTACTAATAAGTATGATCCCGTTGCCATTTACTTTATTGTTTTGGGTTTGAGTTTATACACCGTTTTTGTGTTTCCTGTCTAGAGAATATCCTTTAGTATTTGTTGGAGAGCTAGTTTGGTGGTGCAGAATTCTCTCAGCTTTTGCTTGTCTGAAAAGCTTTTGATTTCTCCTTCATACTTGAATGAGATCCTTGCTGGGTACAATAATCTGGGCTGTAGGTTATTTTCTTTCATCATTTTAAGTATGTCTTGCCATTCCCTCCTGGCTTGAAGAGTTTCTATTGAAAGATCAGCTGTTATCCTTATGGGAATTCCCTTGTGTGTTATTTGTTGTTTTTCCCTTGCTGCTTTTAATATTTGTTCTTTGTGTTTGATCTTTGTTAATTTGATTAATATGTGTCTTGGGGTGTTTCTCCTTGGATTTATCCTGTTTGGGACTCTCTGGGTTTCTTGGACTTGGGTGATTATTTCCTTCCCCATTTTAGGGAAGTTTTCCACTATTATCTCCTCAAGTATTTTCTCATGGTCTTTCTTTTTGTCTTCTTCTTCTGGAACCCCTATGATTCGAATGTTGTAGCGTTTAATATTGTCCTGGAGGTCTCTGAGATTGTCCTCATTTCTTTTAATTCGTTTTTCTTTTATCCTCTCTGATTCATTTATTTCTACCATTCTATCTTCTAATTCACTAATCCTATCTTCTGCCTCTGTTATTCTACTATTTGTTGGCTCCAGAGTGTTTTTAATTTCATTTATTGCATTATTCATTATATATTGACTCTTTTTTATTTCTTCTAGGTCCTTGTTAAACCTTTCTTGCATCTTCTCAATCCTTGTCTCCAGGCTATTTATCTGTGATTCCATTTTAATTTCAAGATTTTGGATCAATTTCACTATCATTATTTGGAATTCTTTATCAGGTAGATTCCCTATCTCTTCCTCTTTTGTTTGGTTTGGTGGGCATTTATCCTGTTCCTTTATCTGCTGGGTATTCCTCTGTCTCTTCATCTTGTTTAAATTGCTGAGTTTGGGAGTCCTTTCTGTATTCTGGCAGTTTGTGGAGTTCTCTTTATTGTGGCGTTTCCTCGCTGTGTGTGGGTATGTAGAGGTGGCTTGTCAAGGTTTCCTGGTTAGGGAAGCTTGTGTCGGTGTTCTGGTGGGTGGAGCTGTATTTCTTCTCTTTGTTCAGTCGCGCTATGGGGAGGGAGGGAGGGATGCTGCAAACAAATGACACTGGCGTGCGCTCGCAGTGCCTCAGCCACACTGGGTCTGCCCCCGCTCACAGCGCGTGTAGCCTCCCTGCCCACACTGCTCAGGCTCTAGGTTGTTCCGCTGGGAACAATCCGAGGCTGGCCCTGGGTTGCATGCACCTCCCAGGTCCAAGCCGCTCAGGTTCAGGCACTCAGGTAGTCCTCAGAGGCGCAGACTCAGTTGGGGCTGCGTTTTGTGCTCTTCCCAGGTCCGAGCAGCTCAGGTGATGAGGTGTTTGGTGAGCGCCAATGCTGCGACTTATCGCCTCCCCGCCACTTGGTTATCTGGGTGTAAAACCGGCGCACCTTCTCAGGCAGATGTTGACCGTCCAGACCCCCAATAAGTTTTAGTTAGCAAAGAAGCCAGTTTTATAGATAACGTCTCTCTGGGGCTGCGATTGCCCCCTTCCGGCTCTGGCTGCCTGTCACCGGAGGGGGAAGGTTTGCAGCCGGCTACCTCTGTTTAGTCCTTTGTTCCGTGTGCGGGCTGGCGGTGTCTTAGGTTAGGGCTGGCTTTTCGCATGGTAGATATCCCACAGTCTGGTTTGCTAGCCCAAATTATTTCGCTCAGATAGTGCTCAGGGTATTCAGGCCAGATTCTTACTCTCAGCGATGCAGCCCGCGCCGCGCCTCCCTACCCAGCCCCCGCTTGCTAATGGCGGATGCAGGCGTCTGCGCTGCTTCTCAGCTGGAGGAGTTACCGTATGGCTCGCAATCTGCGAGTTTTAATTGTTTATTTATTTTTTCTCCCTGTTATGTTGTCCTCTGTGCTTCCAAAGCTCGGCACGGATTCGGCAGTGAGAAGGTTTCCTGGTGTTTGGAAACTTCTCTCTTTTAAGACTCCCTTCCCGGGACGGAACTCCGTCCCTCTCTCTTTTGTCTCTTTTATTGTCTTTAATATTTTTTCCTACCTCCTTTCGAGGAGTTGGGTTGCTTTTCTGGGTGCCTGGTGTCCTCTGCCGGCATTCAGAAGTTGTTTTGTGGAATTTACTCGACGTTTAAATGCTCTTTTGATGAATTTGTGGGGGAGAAAGTGTTTTCCCCGTCCTACTCCTCTGCCATCTTGGCGCCTTCCCCCTGAAGTAGATTCTAAGCTAAAGCTCACTGCTGGTTGCCAGAATGCCACTGATCTCCACTGATCAGAAAGCAAATTGATGGTCTTTGTAACAAATAGGCTGTCATATTTTATTCCAGAAAAGATGAGTTTATTTCAGATCAACAGGAATTGCAACTGGGGACCTTGTCAAGAACAGGGAAACTTGGCGTGCTGCAGTTCATGGGGTTTGCAAAGAGCCAGACATGACTTTGTGACAGAACAACATCAACCACGGGAAACCATCTGCAATTTCTCCCAAGGCAAGGGAAGGAGAATGCTTTTAGAGAAGGGAAAATAGAGTTAAGGGGTGGGGAACTAGTAAATAAAGAGCCTGTAGCTTTTCTTTGGTTAAGCCCTTGCCAGCAAAGAGGAGCATTTCTTCCCCTTCTTTTGTTCTGTTATGTTATAGGGCATAATTGTTCCCCATTCTGGTTTCCCAGTTCCATTTAATTAAGTATTTGTTTATTTATTTATTTTAATGTGAGATAATGTTGGCCCAAAGCTCTCCTAGTGGGTCAGTTCTGAATATCTAGTAGAATACATGTATTCTAAAGAAGGCGTACATTTCTGTATTGACTCCTTGGTGCTTGAGCAGTTTTCATAGTGACTGAATAGAAGTATTTGGAACTAATTTATTGTTTCACATTGGTAAGCAAAAAGCAGCACTACATTGCTGCTTTTTTTTTTTTTTTTTTTTTTTGCTGCTTTTTTGCATTGTTGTGCAACCAAAGAGATTTGATGAATGCAGGGACTAAGTCTTATCATGTTCCCATCTAAGTTATTTGTTTGGTTTAGGAATCAAATGAACAGACTGGCTAAGTCAGTGTGGAAACTGGAAGCTTTAACAAAAAATTCTGTATTACTAATCTTTACTTTGTATTACTTTTCTTTATATGAGTAAATCCTATAAGAGTGTCAAAAGATGTATTTTTGTATCTCTTGTATTCATATTTTGTATCTCTAAATATATTTAATTCACTCTTCAGATCTTACTTGGGAAAAAAAAAAAAACCATGAAGTTCATAGAAGTGACGGTATCGATCATTCGGGCATGTCTTTTGTTTTAATTACTCAGTAACAAGTGGGAATATCTGCTATTCCATGCAGGGAGAAGATAAAACAGGTTAGAATTTAATGAAAACAATTCTTGATTTTAAACTGCTTGAACAAAATATGCAATTTTAGAAATGTTTCTTTCTTTGATAGGTCTCAGTTTTTCCATATGCAAAACAAAAAGAGTGAATAACTTTCAAATAAAGTAATTACTCTCTCATGTTCCTGCTCAGTCACTCATTAGTGGCCCACTCTTTGTGATCCCATGGACTGCAGCCTGCCAGGTTCCTCTTTCTATGGGATTTCTCAGGCAAGAAAACTGGAGAGGGTTGTCATTTTCTTCTTCAGAGGATCTTCCCACTCAGGAATTGAAATTGAGTCTCACGCATTGGCAAGCAGACTCTTTACCACTGAGACCCCAGGGAGCTCAAAACCTTACCTGCTCACTGTGGTGACTATGATATACAGCCAGACTTCACACACTCTGTGAAGTATTCTTTCCTGGTCTTCTTGTCATTGGCAGACACCTGCTATTCCTCTTCAAAATCCTTAAAATGCTCACAGATTTGCTCTCTGATTCAAAAGTTGTGTAATTCAGAGACTTCCCTGGTGATCTAGTGATTAAGACCCCACACTTTCACTCCAGACTCGTGGGATTCGATCCTTGGTCTGAGAACTAAGATCTCACATGCTGCAATCCAGAGCCAAAAAAAAAAAAAAAAAGAAAAGAAAATCTGTCTAATTCAGTGGTTGAAGGTAACAGGATTGTGGAAGAGGAATAGCAGGTTGTCTGTGACAGTGCCAATGTAGGTGATAAGTAACATCAAAAACAGTATTCTTTGCATCTAGGGATTCTGTGCAGGTCCCATTAGAATGAATTCAGTCACTTTCATTGTATCTTCTTTCATTTCAGTGATATGATGAATTCAGAAGTGGAGACTTAATGAAATAAGACAATGTTTTCAACACCAAGATGATAAGAAGTTAATGCTTTGGGTTTTCAGATATGACCAAAACATTTCAGTAATAAGAGAATGTTTTTTCCCATGGTATGCAAGAGGAAAATAAACTTGTTACTTTTTCCATTTCACTGACATATTATTTATTTATTACTTTTTTTAAAATTTTTTAAATTTTATTTTATTTTTAACCTTTACATAATTGTATTAGTTTTGCCAAATATCAAAATGAATCCATCACAGGCATACATGTGCTCCCCATCCTGAACCCTCCTCCCTCCTCCCTCCCCATACCATCCCTCTGGGTCGTCCCCGTGCACTAGCCCCAAGCATCCAGTATCATGCATTGAACCTGGACTGGTTGGAGGCTAATTACTTTACAATATTGTCATCATTTTTGCCATACATTGACATGAATCAGCCACAGGTGTACATGTGTCCCCCATCCCGAATGCCCCTCCCACCTCCCTCTCCATCCCATCCCTCTGGGTTGTCCCAGTGCACCGGTTTTGGGTGTTTTGTTTCCTGCATCAAATTTGGACTGGTGATCTATTTCACATATGGTAATATACATGTTTCAATGATATTCTCTAAAATCATCCCACCCTTGCCTTCTCTCACTGACATTATTTCATTTTTTTTAATTTTTAATCAGAAAATAATTGCTTTACTATGTTGTGTTAGTTTCTGCCATACAACAACATGTATCAACCTTAAGTATACATATAGCTCCTCTCTTTTTGCCTCTCTCTTAATCCCACCATGATCTCACCCCTCTGGGTCATCATAGAGCACCAGGCTGAGGTCCCTGTGTTATACAACAACTTCCCACTAGTTATATATTTTTAAGCATGGTAATGTATATATTTCAATGCTACTCTCTCAATTTGTCCCACCATTTTCTTCCCACATTGTGTCTACAAATTCTTTCTCTATGTCTGTGTCTCTATTCCTGTATTGCAAATAAGTTGATTAGTACTGATTTCCTAGATTCCATATCCAAGACATGGAATTAACATAGATGTCTATTGATAGATGAATGAATAAATAAGTTTTGATACATATACACAATAGAATATTTCTCAGCCATAAAAAGGAATGGATTTGAGTCAATTGAACTGAGATGGATGAACCTAGAGCCTGTTATACAGAGTGAAGTAAGTCAGAAAGAGAAAAACAAATATCAGAGCGAACTTTTAAGGCTGTTTTATTCAGCTTATTATGAGGCTTAGTATGCTCAAGTCCTTCTTCTACACCTTCGGACAAGTGGCCCTTGGGTCTTTGCTGGAGGACATCCAGGCGCAGAGAGCTTACCATGTAATAACCTGGTTGCTTCTCAGCCAGTAAGAATAGTGAAAAACACTTCAGATATTAAAGGTACTTGTGCAGCTGTTTGTTCTGGTTCGGCACACTGTTAATACAAAGATGAAGTCTAACTCGCCCTCCTCTTCGACTTTGAAGCCACTTAAATAAGCCTAGGAGACAAGGTCTGGGTCTTGTTCACCACTTTATCACCAGCACTTGCTTCAGGGTCTGACTCATACTGACGTTCAATAAAACTAAGTGAATAGATGAGTTTGTAGGTGCTCATTTCCCCTGTGTTTTATTTGTTTCTAGCTAACTCCAAGAAAAGCATTTAGTTTCTTAATTCAGGGAAAAGTAAAAGCTGAATAAATGGTTGGAATGTATAAAAATACATAGCTCTTTCACCCATTGAGATCTCTCTCTCTCTCTACTCATCGGTCTTCCTTGGTCTGTTTCAATCAACTCGCTTACCTTCTGGCCAAGAGGTGGCCCTAGCTGAATGAGGACAGGTGAGAAGGAAAAAAAAAAAAAAAGAATGTCATGATGTTTACTGTCCTGGTTCCCTGTTGTGGTTTGTCAAAGTCTGAATGCCTTTAACTGAGGCTGTTCCATTTTGAATGAGCCTTCTAAGTTCCTAAGGTTTTCCTCTTCCCTTGGGTAAAATTGTCACTGATTATGACAATTCATTGTACACTATTTAAGCTGATGTGAAAAGGTCGAGTTGTTCTCAAATGGAAACAAAAACATTGTATAATTAAAATTTAGTGTTCTTATTTAGTAATAAGTTGGAGGATAAGAAATATTAAATAACTAAATCATAGAACATGGAAGTCAGCATTGGGCCCAAATACTCTTATTCCATATCCTGTGATCTTTACATTATACAGAATTCCTTTGTGTTGACATTAGATGAGGTTTCTTCTATAAAAGCAAAAATATTTTTTTGATTATATGCCATAGGAAGTGACACTTCATTAGGTTAACAATTACTAGGAGCACTTACATGCTTTTTCCTTTTTTTTTCCCAAAAGCATCCAGTAAGATGGTTGAAAAAACAGTATCACTGTTAGAAAGTTGGCATTGCACTTAATTCCTTGAAAATTGATTCCTCTTTGAAAACTGCTTTGGAGATTATTTATAAGGAATGTATATATATATATTTTTAAAAAAGAGTGGGCATCATTACTGTACATTTAACCAAGGAAAATACATCTTGGCTAAATAAACTATCTCAGCTTCCTTGGTGGCTCAGTGGTAAAGAATCTACCCCCAATGTAGGAGATTTGGGTTTGATCCCTGGGTTGGGAAGATCCCCTGGAGAAGGAAATGGCAGCTCACTCTGGTATTCTTGTCTGGAGAATTCCATGGACAGAGGAGGCTGGCAGGCTACCATCCATGCAAAGAGTCGGACAAAACTGAGAAACTAACTTATAAGACTTTGTTGAAAATTAATTTTGCATCTTTTAAAAAATGAAGTCAATCAGCTGTCAAATTACAAATATATATGTCATGGAGGGGATTATAGTCTCCTCTTTTGTTGGAAATGCCCAACCTCTTACTACATAGGTACGGCATACTTTATTGAAGAAATCAATGGACATCATGATGTAACAATATTCAGCAAACATATTTTGGCTATGGAAACATGGTGGAGAGTAAAACCACTAGCTTTAGTATCAGGAATGATGAGGTTTATTTCACACTATGCCATTATGCTCTTCTTTAGCCTTAAACAGTTTTCCCCATTTTTACAAGTAGTTTACCTAGGTAAATTGCAGTGTGTTTTCAATTTTTGTGATTCTGGCCAAGCCAGTGTATTTATTGCCATAAATATTGTTATATTTGCCTCTACTTAAATTAGAAATAAAACAGGAAGGTTTATGAGACCACAGTCCACCTTCCAAAACCTTTCCATTACTGGTAAACAACTTAGAAGATGTCTTTTTGAGATGAAAATGCCTTTTTGAACTGGACTAAAAGAATATGGACTTTGCACTTTTTTTTTTTTTTTTTTAAGCATTGCTTACTATCAGGCTAGTCTTTGGATTTAATGTGATGGGAAATGGCAAGGTGACCCAACATGCTATGTCTTGGTCATCTATTTTCTTTTTTGTTTGTTTGCTTTTAATATTTATTTATTTTTATACTGGTTGCATGGGATCTTTTTTGCTGTGTAGGGGACCTTTAGTTGTGCATGTGAACACATAGTTATTATATGCATATTAGATCTAGTTCCCTGACAAGATATTGAACCCTGGACCCCTGCATTCATTATTCAGAGTCTTAGCCACTGGACCAACAAGGAAGCCCCTAGCTCTGCTCTTGAGTGCTTTGAGAACACTAAACAGCATCTTTGCAAGGTAGGTATTATGATTATCCTTGTTTCACAGATGATGAAGAATAAATTTCAAAAAAAGCAAGTAATCTATCCAATTTCAGAGACAAAATCAGTATTCAGATCTGCATCCTTCTAAATCCAAATTTTATTCTTTTCAACCATTTAAAAGGGTATCAGAGAAGTGATAGAATTCTAGCAGGACCTCTCTTGTTTTGTAGTAAGTAAAAAGTTTTCCATAGTAATTACATACTTTCATAATGTGCATTTATATAGAAGCAATTGGTTCTCAGAAAGTTATATGGCCTACTATATAAGATGATATCTAAGATGGTGTGGAATATAAAATAGAAAGAAGACACTTATCAATATTCTCTTAATGTATTTTTAGCACAACTGATATTGAAAATTATATTGGATTTCTTAGTCTCTTGGGAAACATTAGAGATTATAAAAATTATCAAATTTATGGGGGAAAAATTGAGATGTTTTCAAATGGTCACAACATTACAAAATTAAAGTTTAGTGTTCTTATTTACAGAAAAGACATCAGTTCAGAAAGGTTATATAATTAAATCATAGAATATGGAAGTCAGCATAGGATCCAAAATTTTAATTCCACATCTTCGGATCTTTCATTATACAGAATTCCTGGGACTTGGTATATAATTATGATTTAGTATATAAAAATCCTTTTAATTACATGACATAGGAAGTGACCCTTCATTAAGTCAACAATTATTTGCAAAATTAAATGCAAGATTTCTCTAAAGCACACAGTAAAATATATTTTTAAAACAGTTTTGTTATAGAAAGATAGCTTTATATTAGTTCCTTGAATCTGAAATCCTCTTTGAAATCTGCTTTAGAAGATTATAAGGAATACACATATTAAAAAAATATCATGCTACATTTAATCAAAGAAAGTACTTCTTGACTAAACAATTTACCTATGTTATACGACTTTATTGCAATTAATTTAAAATCTTTTCAAAAATAAATTCTATCAAAATTTAAATGCATAAATATTTCACAGATATGTTTATAATCTCCTTTTTGTTAGAAAAATCCAGCCTCCTACTACGTGGGTACCACAAACTTAATTGAATAAATCAATATACATCATGATGTGAAAATATTTAACAAGAGTATCATGGTAAGGAAAACATGATGGTGAATAACAGAACTAGTGTTAGGATCAGGAGCCATGAGCTTTATTTCTCACTGTGCCATCATATTCTTCCTTAACCTTGAATAGTTTTCCCCATTTCTATGAGTAGTTTACCGAGGTAAATTGCAATGATGTTCCAAAATTTTGTTGTCCTGGCAAAACCAATACACTTTCTAACATAAATATTGTTATATTTTCTCCTACTTCAATTTGAGTTAAAACTGGAAGGCTTATGAGACCACAGTCCACCTCCCAAAATCTTTCCATTCCTGGTAAACAACTTAAGAGATGTCCTTCTGGAATGAAAATTTCCTTGGATTAGATTAATACAATATGAGGTCTGCCCTTGAGTGCTTTGTTATTTTGAGAACATATTTCTCTACATATTGGAATGTATGGAGCTGTCATAAGAACACGTTGACAGGTACCTGGTTCTTGTTAAATTTATTCATGAATCTATCAAATGTCTAACTACATCTCATCTACTTTCTTATCAGCAGTGGTAAGATCCAGTATAAATTTTCCTGCTTCCATTCTAGATAACTCTTCAAGTTTGAGAATCTGTGTGGCTGTCTCTTCAGGGTTCTAAAAAACTTTCTCTTGGGATTTATATTTTGGAAACAAATTTTTCTGGTATGGAGCCAGGAACTCCTCTTTTGATAAATTATTTTCATATACATCCCTTACCTAAATCTGTTCTGCTTCCATTCCGTGCTTCTGTAGGCACTCAGGAGTTTGGCTAGACAGGTGTAGAAATTCTAAAGCAATCTCTCTGCCCAGCATGTAGCTATTTAAGTAGAGGTTGCCCGACAATCAATGGGCCATTGCGAATGGATTTCAATCATTATGAGGTTGTGAATGATGACTGTGTCAGTACATGCTAAACCTCTGATCTGATTCTGTCTTTCATTCCAGAGCTGGAAAAAATGTTCAAGACATTTTCACAGTGACACTTCAGAGAAATCCATATAGTTCTAAAGAACTATAGTTCTTTAGAGAGTTTCAGACTCTCATTCAAGCTGTCTTTGGAATCTGAATCACAAATAGCATTAAAGCACTCTAATATTGGAGTGTCCATTTAAGCTAGGGTTGTCCATGTGATTTCAGTTCTTTTAAATCTCTTTTTCATGACACATGCTGCTCACAGTCACATATTCTCTGGAGTTAATCAAGAGTTATGTACAATTTATTTTCCTTCTTATTAACACAGAAATATTTGAACATGGTGTGTGAATGTGGCTCTACATAGGAATACTTCTGAGTTGGACTGAATTACATTTATTTACCAAATAATTTCAAATACTGGTATTTATTTCCTTCAGTAGATAGTTGAATTGGGCCTTACAGTGGTGGTAACATAATGTGTCAAGCCACTTAAAATAATAACTTTAAGATAAGGGTCATCACCCAGAATTTAATGGCTTGGCCTCTTATTTCTTCTTGGCAGATCACATTTTTATTCCCAGTCTTGTATTTTCTTGTTATAAATTGTGAATATTATTGCCTAATATTTCTATTTCATATGAATATTAAGGTTAATTTTAAATGAGTGAAAGAAATGTATTTTCCCATCTCTAAGTATAATTAAATAATAGAATCATTTTCATCATTATCATGTTAATCTAATTCCAGAACTCACACAAGAAACAACTATTTTGAAGAGGTACTGAAAACTTCACCTGAAGTGCCAATATTATAATAGTGTTCATAGTTAACACTTAAGATATAATTAAAAACAACATTTTATAATGATTTGAATAATGGGTAGATTAAAAAAACAAAGTATTATAATAGATTTAAATATCAGATTTACCCACTTGAATGTTTAATTTATACACTGCTAAATATTCAGTCTTATTATTAAGCCCATATATTTCAAATACCTAAATTCATAAATGGTCAACAGTTTGTTTTTTTTTTTCTGTCTCGTCATATTATTTTGTCCTCATGTAGACTCAAAGAGGAGTTCAAAATTAAATATAAGTCACATAAAACAGTTCTTCTCTGTTCAGTTTACCTCATGACAAAATTGAATTGTTGGAAAGGTCTGCTACTGATGATGAAATACCCTTGAGGTCCTATTAGCCATAGATAAGAAACTTTACAGAAATGCCCACAATATGATATGTGGTCATGCTTTTAAGGTTCATCAAAAGGAACCATTTATAAACCAACAAAGACACTCATTATAGCTGGGATAGTTGGCATTTTCAAATCTTGCAAGTTATTTCTTTGTGAGCTAACAGAAGTTGATCATGGACTTATATCAGACACACACATAGGTAAGACTTTTTTCCCAAGGAAATCACATAATCAGAGACTTTCAGATTTAAATTGATCTTACAAATCATATTATCACTCATATCCTCACCTGACATTAAACTGTGTCTTTCTCAGCATAGAGTACATCAAGAAAGATATATTCAAGTACAATGCTACTAATTTATGTGGTGGTGGTTTAGTCACTAAGTTGTGTCCAACTTTTGTGACCCCATGGATTATAGCCTGCCAGGCTCCTCTGTCCATGGGATTCTCCAGGCAGGAATACTGGATTGGGTTGCCATTTGTAGAAATATTTTGAAGTCTTTTCTTCTTTACTGATATTTATTTAATGCTATGAGAACAGCTGCCTCCTTGGGAAAGACCCTGATGATGGGAAAGACTGAAGGTAAAGGAGAAAAGGGCAGTAAGAGAATGAAATAGTTGGATGGCATCACTCACTCAATGGATATGAATTTGGGCAAACTCCAGGAGTTAGTGAGGCACAGGAAGGCCTGACTTGCTGTGGTCCATGGGATTGCACAGTTGGACTCGACTCAGCGACTGAACAACAAAAACATATATTTAAATTAGTAAAAAGAGTAGAAATATTAATTAGAAGTAAATTAGAATAATTAAACAATTCATATTTGCATCCAAAATTGTCTCCACTTTATTTTACAATTTAAAAATGTTTCTATGATACTGCACATTTTTTTTAAATTTCTTGAAAAACACATATTATTCAAGCAGATACACTGTATTCCAATTATACATTTTTTTTTTTTACACTATTGAGCATTCCATGGTGGTGGTGGTTTAGTCGCTAAGTCATGTCTGACTCTTGCAATCCCGTGGACTGTAGCCTGTCAGGTTCCTCTGTCCATGGGACTGTCCAGGCAAGAATACTGGAGTGGGTTGCCATTTCCTTCTCCAGGGGATCTTTCCAACCCAAGAATTGACCTCAGGTTTCCTGCATTGCAGGAAGATGATTTACCAACTGAACTATGAACATTCCATGCTGTTTCTACATTTTCCACAGTTCTTAATAATTGTGCTGAGCATATGTGTGAATAAAGATTTTTCTTCTTTAAAAATATTTTCCATTAGTAGTTATTTATAAAGGAGTATTGTGAAATTAAAGAAAATTGAAAAAGTAATTTGTATTTCTTCATAGTACTTTTAAAACACTTTTACTATATTAATTACATCTAACTCTTAATTCATGTCCACTATATCCTTTTCTGATCTGTTGAGGTATCCCACTTCAGAATAAGGGAATACAATGAAGTTACTGCATTTTGGTTCCTCATAAGCATAATATCTGGCTTTTAAACAACTTTTATTGGAGTAGATTTGATTTACAACATTGTATTATTTTTGGATAATTAAAAAGCTCTTTAGGGAAAGACATACTGTTAGCAGAATATATTTTATTGTATTTATGTTTTGTCTTATCTTTTATTTGGGAAATATATTTCTCCCAATTTCTCATTCTGTTAGTAATGCAATATCTTGTAATCAAGAATGATGGGATAATCCAATGGAAAGATAGGGGAAGTAGCTATGAGAATGCAAGTAAGAAAAATATGAAAATTGAGAAGATCATAGCTATCATGAATGGATGACTGTGGCTGTTTGGTTATGAAATTAAAAGTATTAAGGGCATTTAACAGGGAAACTGCATAAATTTGTGAATAGATGTGCATTTATACACTTAGTAAGTGTTTAATAAATATTTGTTGAATGAGTATACTGTAATAGGTACTTATCTTTTAAATATTTTTTAATTTATTTTTAATTGGAGGATAATTTCTTTACAACATTGTGTTGGTTTCTGCCATATATCTACATGAATCAGCTGTAGGTATATGTCTGGACATACCTCAAGGGGAGGTAGGTCCCCTCTCTTTTGAACCTCCCTCCCACATCTCACCCTGTCCCACCTCTCCAGATTATCACAGAGCAGGACATTCGAGCTCCCTAGGTCATACAGTAAACTCCCGCTGGCTATCTAATTTTACACATGGTAATGTGTATGTTTCAATGCTACTGTCTCTATTCATCCCATCTGCTCCTCCCAGCCTGTATCCACATGTCTGTTCTCCATGTCTGTGTCTCCATTGCTGCCCTGAGAACAGGTGCTTACTTTAAGCAATAGATTTTATCTGTGTTGTGTTAATCTGTGCATATATTTATGTATGTATAGTGCATTGTCTATCTTACTGGCAGATGCTTTCTGTTCTCCACATCAGTTTGTACTTTTAGAACTTTGACAATAAGGACTTGCTCTACTTGAAAGATTCTTTTTACTGAAAATATGTTCAAGAGTTTCTTTTTTTAATTCAAGTCTATTAGAATTTGTAAATTTACTGAATATGACTATGTTAAATTCAATGGGAAATGGAATTTTAAAAATAAAAAATCAATTAACAAAAATTATAATTATCTTTAAAGTAAAAAGACCCAGTAACATACTTTTTCATAGAAGAAATTCAATATTTTCACTTTTACCCAATATGCTGTGTCAGAAACTATTAAACTAGAGTGCAGTTTCCTTTCAAATGTTTATTTTTGTTTCTCATAAAATATAGAGTAATGATAAACAGAGTAATAAATAAAGAACACTTGAATTCCTCCTAGATTTATGGTCTGGCGATTCAGGCATATTCTTACCTATTAGCTGTTAGCATTGGCGTAGGTGCTCAATCGTGTTCAACTCTTTGTGACCCCATGGACCGTTGCCCTCCAGGCTCCTCTTTCCATGTAATTATACAAGCAAGAATACTAGAGTGGGTTGCCATGCCCTTCTCCAAGGGATCTTCCTGACCCAGGGATCAAACCCAGGTCTCCTGCATTACAGGTTGATTATTTACAATCAGCATCTAATAGATTTCAGACACTGCCGATGTCATGCTGCTACTATAGTAAGTCAGGAACCACAGTTAAATAGTTTATGTGTTCTCATTGGTGCCAGGTAGAATGTGTTATCAGTTACTTACATATATTTTCCTAAAACCTCTGCTTAGATTCGGCTTCTCTGGTGGCTCACGTGGTAAAGAATCTGTGAATCTGCCCACAATATGGGAGACCCAGGTTCAATCCCTGGGTAAAGAAGATCCCCTGGTGAAGGGAATGGCAACCCACTCCAGTATTCTTTCCTGGAGAATTTCGTGGATAGAGGAGTCTGGCAGGGTTACAGTCCATGGGGTCACAAATGAGCCAGACAGAACTGAGCAGATAACATTTTTCTGCTTAGATATTTATTGACCACCTCTTTCTTTCCACAGTGAGAACTGTGGGTTCAGATGTAAATTCTCATGGATGAGGGAATAACTGTTACCTGTGTAGATGCATATAAGTATTACATACCATGTGTAATCTCACAGACACAGAGGAAAGCTTGGGAGCACGTGACACTGAGATGACTTAGCAGAGTCACAGGCAGTTAGAACAAGAATGAGAATCCTGACCCCGTGTAGACAGCTCACTGTTTCCTCAATAAAGCACACATCAAATGCTGTCCTATAGCTGTTCTACAGGTGACAGATACTTGATATCTGAAGAGACGACAAGCATAATTTTTTCATCAGTAAGAAAGAATTAAAACAAATACTGGGACTAAACTGTGGGCTTGCTCCACAGTTACAGGGACTGTTCTATTTCTCTTTTTTTTTTCCCCCCCACAGGTAAGACTATTTTAGTTTTATTTTATTTAACTTTACAATATTGTATTGGTTTTGCCATATATCAAAATGAATCTGCCACAGGTATACATGTGTTCCCCACCCTGAACCCTCCTCCGTCCTCCCTCCCCATACCATCCCTCTGGGTTGTCCCAGTGCACCAGCCCCAAGCATCCAATATCATGCATCAAACCTGGACTATTACAGAAATTCTAACTATTATTACTTCATGATTAATATGTATCGATCTTTATTCTTTTGTAGGTAACTTAGGCTCAGCAGTTTGTAAGTTCCCAAATGAATCTCTGGATACCTCCCAACAATGTGACTGAATTTGTTCTCTTGGGACTCACACAGAATCCACACTTGCAGAAAATACTCTTTGTTGTCCTTTTACTTGTTTTCCTATTCACGGTGCTGGCCAACCTGCTCATTGTCATCACTATCTCCCTCAGCCCCACACTTTCTACTCCCATGTACTTCTTTCTCATGCACTTGTCCTTCATAGATGCCTCCTTCACATCTGTCACCACCCCCAAAATGGTCATTGACCTGCTGTACCAGAAGAGAACCATCTGTTGGGATGGTTGCCTGACCCAGCTCTTTGTGGGACACTTACTGGGAGGGTCAGAGACCATCGTCCTCACTGTCATGGCCTATGACCGCTACGTGGCCATCTGCAAGCCTCTGCACTACACAGCCATCATGCGACAGGGGCTCTGCCAGCTCCTGGTGGTGGTGACCTGGACCGGGGGCATTCTGCATGCCACTGTGCAGATTCTTTTCACCATGGACTTGACCTTCTGTGGTCCCAACGTCATTGATCACTTCATGTGTGAGTTCTTCTCACTGTTGGAACTTTCCTGCAGCGACACCTACAGGCTTGGAATCGTGGTGGCAGCTAATACAGGGGGCATGTGCTTGCTTATTTTTTTCATGCTGCTCATCTCCTATATAGTCATCCTGAGCTCCCTGAAATCCCATGGCTCTGAAGGACGACACAAAGCCTTCTCTACATGCGGTGCCCACTTTACAGTAGTGGTGCTCTTTTTTGTCCCTTGTATATTCACCTACCTGCGTCCTGTGGCCACTTATCCTGTGGACAAGTTGGTGACTGTGTTCTTTGCAATCCTCTGTCCCATGTTAAATCCTATCATTTACACAGTGAGAAACACAGAGGTGAAAAATGCCATGAGGAGTTTACTGAAGAGGAGAGTAACTTAGGCTGTTCCCGATGACAAAAAAAGTGATTTATACCACATAGGTAGGGTTGTACCTGCTACCAAAAAAAAAGTAATAATAAATTTTGCAGATCATTACCATAAAAAAGAGCCTCAAAATTAAAATTTGTTGAGTATTTAATTTTTGATAGACATATTTTAGGCATTTTTGATATTATTTGATATACATTCCAGAGACTTCAACATCGGTGTTTTAGCTTCATATTAGGCAATGAGGAGAACAACTATAAACCCCAGGACTGATGATTGTAGAATATGTCTTTCCTAGAGTCTTACATCTACTTTATTAAAATTTTCATATATGTTACTTATATGAAATCTTTTCATGAGACATTATCTCAGAACTTCTGTTTTTGCTTGGGCTGTATTAAAGAGATGAGGTATAGAAATTCTTAGATAAACAAATAGTAAAGGGACAATTGAGCAAGGAAATAACATCTAAGCAATTATTTTTTAATATAAATCTAACACAAGAAGAGAGGCATGCACAAAAGGAGCAAATAATAATTCAGTCTAAGTGCTTCCTTGGCACAAAAAATAAGGCAGAAATGTTGAAGTTAGTCTTCATTTACTCTATTTACTTAAATTGTAAATAGTTGTGTGTGGTACATTCAAGCATATAGACAATAAAATTATCTGCAGTCTTAATGACTCATTTGTCTTTGCAGTAGTTGGTGTCAACATGTTGCAGCCTGTCTCATGTGTAACAGTATATTTCAGCACTACAATTTTTTGTCTTCTTTTCGAAAGTTCAAATTATGCTATTTCATTTACAAAAGCAGCAACATTAGTACATTAGGAGAATTTTTTTTGAAGACAAAATCTCCTCCAGAATTCTTCCTATTAGTGAAAACCAGTACTATGGTTGATCTTTATAAAATTGAAATGTCTAAGATGAACTTTTAGGAAAGTTAGAGATACTGACAATCTCCTCTCTGTACCTAGAGGGCATTGGTTTATCTTACATTAAAATATTACTCTTTATAAATCTTGAACTGCAACACTCTAACTGGTGTTTCTTCTCACCAGTTTGAGAAATGTCACTTTCTCAAATTCAGTGGTCAACTGGAGTGATTTCCTCCATAATTTGACCACAAGCAATGCTAAAACATGGTACTGCTGTAACTCTGTTTACTAAGTTGCAAAAGCCTGTCTCCTAGATGCAAGAATATACACTGGGAAAAAAGGGTGCCTCTTCAACCACATTCCTTTACCCCATATACAAGAATACCCCTCAAATGGATTTAAGACCTAAATGTAAAATTGGATACTATAAAACTCATAGAGGGAAAACCTAGAAAAAACGTAATTTGTGCCACTCTATCATAACTTGCAGCCCGTTTGTTTGTTTGTTTGTTTGTTTTGTTTTGTTTTTTTGTCTCCTGGATATGCCTTTGTTTTGTGGAAGTAAAAGTGTAAAAATCTCTTTGTGATCTCAAATGAAAGTCTTTTAAATCTCAAAGTCCTCTTCATGTTAAGCTTAATTTCCTTAGACTTTATCAATTCAGAATTTGTAATAGTTTGGACAGCATGAAAATAGAGAAACAGATGAGAAAGAATTGTTGGACCATTTTGCTTCAAAACAAATTTTAAAGGAGATTTATGCAGACTAATTATAAAAAATAAATCCAACAAATATAAAACAGAAAATATATAATGAACTAACACATAAAGTACTGTAGCCTATGAGGCTCCTTGGTCCATGGAATTTTCCAGGCAAGAGTACTGGAGTGGATTGCCATTTCCTTCTCCAGGGGATCTTTCCAATTGAGGGATTGAACCCGGGTCTCCTGCACTGCAGGCAGACACTTTACCGTCTGACCCACCAGGGAAGTAATACATAAAGTAAGGATATCTAAATATTTATGAGTCTTTTAATTCTATAGTGGTCATTACTGAAGCGAATTAGCATCAGCAGAGGAAAAAGATGGTAACAATAACCCTGTGTACGAGACAGCAAAAGAGACACTGATGTATAGAACAGTCTTTTGGACTCTGTGGGAGAGGGAGAGGGTGGGGAGATTTGGGAGAATGGCATTGAAACATGTATAATATCATGTATGAAACGAGTCGCCAGTCCAGGTTTGATGCACGATACTGGATGCTTGGGGCTGGTGCACTGGGACGACCCAGAGGGAGGGTATGGGGAGGGAAGAGGGAGGAGGGCTCAGGATGGGGAGCATGGGTATACCCGTGGCGGATTCATTTCAATGTTTGGCAAAACTAATACAATATTGTAAAGTTTAAAAATAAAATAAAATTTTAAAAAAATTTTAAAAAAGTGAAATGATGACCTTCACAAAATATAAAATGAGCACATGACAAATATTTAATTTAGTTCATGGTTTGGAGAGAACTAGAAAATATTACTAATCACTCAGAAGGAAAATCCAGTGTACCGGTTTTAACAATGTTCAATCAGGGAACTGCAAAACTTGCTTAATCTTTAATGGTCAAAGAAATTATTTAAACTTCCATTTGACACTATTTGCATTTCTATGGACAAGAATTCAGTTCAGTTCAGCTGCTCAGTCATGTTCTACTATTTGCAACTCCATGAACTACAGCACCCCAGGCTTCCCTGTCCATCACCAATTCCCAGAGCTTGCTCAAACTCATGTCCATCAAGTCGGTGATGCCATCCAATCATCTCATCCTCTGTTGTCCCCTTCACCTCCTGCCTTCAGTCTTTCCCAGCATCAAGGTATTTTTCAGTGTGTCAGTTCTTTGCATCAGGTGGCCAAAATATCGGAGCTTCAGCTTCAGCATCAATCCTTTCAATGAATGTTCAGGACTCATTTCCTTTAGGATGGACTGGTTGGATCTCTATGCAGTCGAAGGGACTCTCAAGAGACGTTTCCAACACCACAGATCAAAAGCATCAATTCTTTAGCAGTCAACTTTCTTTATAGTCCAAATCTCACATCCATACGTGACTACTGGAAAAACTATAGCTTTGATTAGATATACCTTTGTTGGCAAAGTAATGTTTCTGCTTTTTAATACACTGTCTAGGTTGATCATAGCTTTTCTTCCAAGGAGCAAGTGTCTTTTGATTTCATGGTTGCAGTCACCATCTGCAGTGATTTTGAAGCCCAAGAATGTAAAGTCTGTGACTGTTTTCATTGTTTCCTCATCTATTTGCCATGAAGTGATAGGACTGTATGCCTTGATACTTGTTTTTTGAATGTTGAGTTTTAAGCCAACTTTTTCACTCTCCACTTTCACTTTAATTCCTCTTCACTTTCTGCCATAAGAGTGGTGTCATCTGCATATCTGAGGTTACAGATATTTCTCCCAGGGAACATGTGTACACCTGTGGTGGATTCATGTTGATGTATGGCAAAACCAATACAATATTGTAAAGTATTAGCCTCTAATTAAAATAAATAAATTTAAAAAAAGAAAATAATAAAAAAGGAAATACTTGCATTATTTTCAATTCTCTACTACTTAAATAATTATAAAACAGCTTAAGTTAATAAAAGGCATAAATCCCATGGAATTATCACTCCAAAAGGAGTACTATCTTTTAACATGAGGATCTTTATTTTTTTACAAGCCTTGGAGTTTAACAAGAAATGGCATATTTAAAAAGGAGATTACAATATAATAGATCCATATATGATAAACTCACAGCAAATATTATCCTTAATGGTGAAAAATGGAAAGCATTTCCCCTAGAGTCAGGAACAAAACACGGATGCCCACTCTTGCCACTACTATTCAACATAGTTTTGGTAGTTTTAGCCACAGCAATCAGAGAAGAAAAAGAAATAAAAGTAATCCAGATTGGAAAAGAAGAAGTAAAACTCTCACTGCTTGCAGATGACATGATGTGCATAGAAAATGATGCTTTCCACCAGAAAATTATTAGGGCTAATCAATGAATATAGTAAAGTTGCAGGATATAAAATTAATACACAGAAATCCCTTGCATTCCTATATACTAACAATGAGAAAACAGAAAGAGAAATTAAGGAAACAATTCCATTCACTATGCAATGAAAAGAATAAAATACTTAGGAATAAATCTACCTAAAGAAACAAAAGACCTATATATAGAAACCTATAAAACACTGGTGAAAGAAATCAAAGAAGACACAAATAGATGGAGAAATATACCAAGTTCATGGGTCAGAAGAATCAATATTGTGAAAATAAGTATACTACCCAAAGCAATCTATAGATTCAATGCAATCCCTATCAGGCTACCAATGGCATTCTTCAGAAAACTAGAAAATTTCACAATTTGTATGGAAATACAAAAAACCGCAAATAGCCAAATCAATCTTGAGAAAGAAGAATTAAACGGAGAAATCAACTTGCCTGACTTCAGGCTATACTACAATGCAATAGTCATCAAGACAGTATGGTATGGGCACAAAGACAGAAACATAGATCAATGGAACAAAATAGAAAGCCCAGAGATAAATCCACAGGCCTATGGACAACTTATCTTTGACAAAGAAGGCAAGAATATACAATAGAGAAAAGACAATCTCTTTAACAAGTGGTGCTGGGAAAACTGGTCAACCACTTGTAAAAGAATGAAACTAGAACACTTTCAAACACCATACACAAAAGTAAACTCAAAATGGATTAAAGATCTAAATGTAAAACCAGAAACTATAAAACTCCTAGAGGAAAACATAGGCAAAACACTCTGACGTAAATCACAGGAAGACCCTTTATGACCCACCTCCCAGAGTAATGGAAATAAAAGCAAAATTAACAAATAGGACCTAATTAAACTTAAAAGCTTCTGCACAACAGAGGAAACTCTAAGCAAGCTGAAAAGACAGCCTTCAGAATGTGATAAAATAATAGCAAATGAAGCAACTGACAAAGAACTAATCTCAAAAATATGCAAGCAACACCTTCAGCTCAATTCCAGAAAAATAAGCGACCCAATCAAAAAATAGGCTGAAGAACTAAACATACATTTCTCCAAAGAAGACATACAGATGGCTAACAAACACATGAAAAGATGCTCAACATCACTCATTATCAGAGAAATGCAAATCAAAATCACAATTACATACCATCTCACGCCAGTCAGAATGGCTGCTATCAAAAAGTCTACAAACAAGAAATGCTGGAGAGGGTGCAGAGAAAAGGGAATCCTCTTACACTGTTTGTGGGAATGCAAACTAGTACAGCCACTATGGAGAACAGTGTGGAGATTAATTTAAAAAACTGGAAATAGAACTGCCATATGATCCAGCAATCCCACTGCTGGGCATACAAACCGAGGAAACCAGAATTGAAAGACACATGTGCACCCCAATGCTCATTGCAGCACTGTTTACAATAGCTAGGACATAGAAGCAACCTAGATGTGCATTGGCAGATGAACAAATAAGAAAGCCTTGGTACATATACACAATGGAATATTACTCAGCTATGAAAAAGAATGCATTTGAATCAATTCTAATGAGGTGGATGAAACTGGAGCCTATTATACAGTGAAGTAAATCAGAAAGAAAAACACCAATATAGTGTGTGTGTGTGTGTGTGTGTATATATATATATATATATATATATATATATATATATATGGAGTTTAGAAAGATGGTAACAATGGCCCTATATGCGAGACAGCAAAAGAGACACAGATGTAAAGAACAGTCTTTTGGACTCTGTGGAAGAAGGAGAGGGTGGGATGATTTTAGAGAATAGCATTGAAACATGTATATTATTATATGTGTAATAGATTGCTGGTCCAGGTTCAATGAATGAGACAGGGTGCTCAGGGCTGGTGCACTGGGATGACCCTGACGGATGGGATGGGGAAGGAGGTGGGTGAGGGTGGGTCAGGATGGGGAACACAGGTACACCCATGGCTGATTCATGTCAGTGTATGGCAAAACCCACCACAATATTGTAAAGTAATTAGCCTCCAATTAAAATAAATTAAAAATAGTAATAAATAAAATAGGAGTTAGCAAGAGTTATTAAGCATATTAATGTTTACTTGTCAAACAATGGAAAGAGTTAGGGAAACTAATAACAGATGATACAGAACCCAGAAGCTAGTACCTGTAGGCAGCCATTACCACAATAGGACCTGGGAGATCAGGGGAGATAATGGTCTCAGAAACACAGAAGGACCATCTAAAAGCTAGCACTACCTCTCAGCCAGAAGACAAGGCAGCTGATTGAAGCAGACCAGAGAAGATAGCAGCTCAGGATGGAGAGATCTCAATAGGTAAAAGGAGTATATATTTAAACACCCAACCATTTATTCATTTTTCTTTTCCCCTGAAAAGAGTAAGCACTATTTTTGGATTTAGCTTGAAAAAAGGAAAACACTGAGGAAATGAGAGTCTTCCAACTTATTTATTCACTTAATTTTATCAAACACCAGTATAGTCAGACCACTAGTACCACCTCAGAAGCCAATGCAAGAGACACAAGAGATGCAGGTTTGATCCCTGGGTTGGAAAGATCCCCTGGAGGTGGGCATAGCAACCCATTTCAGGACTCTTGCCTGGAGAATCTCATGGGCACCTGGACAGAGGAGTATGGTGGGCTACAGTCCATAGGGTTGCAAACAGTTGGACACAACTAAAGCGACTTAACATGTACATATGCACATAGTCAGACCCTGAAACAGGTGTTGGTAATAAAGAGGTAAATAGAATTAGAGTCTTTGTCTCTTAGACTTCTGAAGTGGCTTTTAAATGGTAAAAGAAGGTGAGTTAGATCAAATTTATGTATCAACAGAATTGATAGTTGCATAAGTATTTTCTTTAATGTGTCAGGAAGTGTTTTTAACATTTATTATTAACTGAGAAGGTATTAGGCTTATTGCATGGTGATCTCCCTGACCCTTGGTGTCCTCCAGCAAAGACCCAGGAACCAGTTGCCAGAGGTGTAGAAGAAGGATTTGAGCACCCTTGTAATAAATTGAATAGAACATCTTCAAAAGTTCACATTTTTCATAAAATAGAAAATGTAGCATTTTTCTTCTCCTGCACACAATGGGAAAAAATAAGTTTGTATTAATAAAATGTCTTGAGCATGTCTGAAAGCCCAAAATATGAACTTCTCATCACCTGATAGTAAAAATATTATCTTATTTAATTATGTTAATTTCCTGACTTTGAATTCATCATCAGCACTGAAATGTAAGAAGACATGATAAATGTGACTGGATTCATTCTCATGGGATTTACACAGAATCCTCAGATGCAGAAAATTCTATTTTTGGCTTTACTTATTACCTATAGTAGGCTTCCCTGGTGGCTCAGGTGGTAAAGAACCTGCCTGAAGTATGGGAGACCTGAGTTTGACCTCTGGATTGAGAAGATTCCCAGGAGGAGGGCATCGAAACCCACTCTAGTATTCTTGCAAGGAGAATCCCCATGGATAGAGGAGTCCAACAGGCTACAGTCTATGGGGTCGCAAAGAGTTGGACATGACTGAGCAACTAAGCACAGCACAGCAAATCACCTATAGTGGGCTTCCCAGGTGGCACTAATGTTAAAGAACCCGCCTGCCAATGTGAGACGCATAAGAAACGTGAGTTCAGTCCTTGCACCAGGAAGATCCCTGGAGGAGGGTATTACTACACACTGCAGTATTCTTGCCTGGAGAATTCCCATGGACAGAGGAGACTATGGAGAGTGCTACAGTCCATAGGGTCGCAAAGAGCTGGACATGACTGAAGCAACTTAGAATTCATGCACACATCACCTATAGTGTCACTGTCAAGGAAAACCTGTTCATTCTTACTATAATCATTAGCCAGACTTTGAAGTCCCTGATGTATTTCTTCCTGGCCTTCATGTTCATGATAGACACATGTTAATCTTCTTCCATAATGCCCAAAATGCTATCTGATTGGCCCTGTGATTCAAAAGCTGTCTAATTCAATGGCTAAAGGAAGCTATTGAACATTCCTTGGTAGCTTCAGAGGTGGTCCTCCTTGTGGTCATGCCTTTGACTTCTCTGTGGCCATCTCTAGACCTCCGCAGTATGTGCCCATCATGGACCCCCACATATGCTGCTTCCTGGCGGGGGTATGCTGAGCAGTGGGTGTTCTCCACTCTGTTGAACAGAGTCTAGTCACTTTCTTTTTCCCATTTTGTGACTCCAGCATCAAGGATCACTTCATGTATGATGTTTTCCCCGGATACAATTTATCTGCACTGACACTTGACGGTCTGTTGGTTGCTGCCAGTGGTGGGATAACCTCTGTGATCACTTTTGTAATGTGATTGGTATTCTGTGTGGTCATCCTATGCTCTTGGAGACTCATTGCTCTGCAGGGAGGAAATAACAACAACAACAACAACAAAAAGCCCTGTCTACCTGTAGCTCCCCCATCACAGTTGCTGTCTTCTTTTTTTGGTTCCCTGTATCAAGTTCATGTTCAGTTGTGAGTGATTCTTTGAGATCCTTTGGACTGTAGTCTACTAGGCTCGTCCATCTACGGGATTTTTCAGGCTAGAATATTGGAATGGGTCACCATTTCCTCCTCTAGGGGATCTCCCCAACCAAGGGATAGAACCCATGTTTCCTGCATTGCAGGTAGATTCTTTATCTGCTGAGCCATCAGGGAAGACTGTTCAGTTCAGTTCAGTTCAGTCACTCAGTGGTGTCCAACTCTTTGCGACCCCATGGACTGCAGGAGGCCAGGCTTCCCTGTCCATCGCCAACTTCTGGAGTTTACCCAAACTTATGTCCATCAAGTCAATGATACCATCCAACCATCACATCCTCTGTCATCACCCCTTTTTCCTTTTGCCTTCAGTCTTTCCCAGTCTCAGGGTCTTTTACAATGAGTCAGTTCTCTTGATATGCGTAATATTTAAAATTATGTTGGATTTCTTCTTCTCTTGGGTAAAAATTGGCAATGATTATTTTAAAAAATTAATTGCACACTATTTAAACTGATGTGAAAATTTTAAAAAGTTCTCAGATTCTGGTCAGGGGCTTCCCTTATGGCTTAGCTGATAAAGAATCTGCCTGCAATGTGGGAGACCTGGGTTTGATCCCTGGGCTGGGAAGATCTCCTGGAGAAGGGAAAGGCTACCCACTCCAGTATTCTGGCCTGGAGAATTCCATGGACTGTATAGTCCATGGAGTCACAAAAAATCAGACATGACTAACTTTCACTTTTAGACAGTCAAAGCTATATTATAAAATTAAAGTTTTTTGTCTATTTTACAGAAGAAAATAGAGAATCAAAAAGGTTAAATAATTCAGTCCTTGAACATGTAAGTCAGCTTTGTCCCAAATACTCTTATTTCACATCCTGTGATCTTTACATTACACAAAATCCTTTGGGCATGGTATTTGATTATGGTTTGATTCATAAAAATATTTTTGATTTTATGCCATAGGATATGACACTTCATTAGGTTAACAATTATTAGTAGCAATTCACTGCAGTTTGTCTGTTTGTTTGGAAAAGCATACTATAAAATGTACTTCTACAACAATTTCACTAGTAGACATAGGCTGTACACTTAGTTCCTTGAATCTGGATCCACTTTAAAAATTGCTCTAGGAGATTATTTATAAGGAATATATAGATTTTTAAAAATCTAAAACCAAAAATCATTATTCTGCATTAGACTAAGGAAGTACTTCTCTACTCAATAATGTCCTTATTTTTAAGATTTTCTTGAAATTAACTTTTCCTCTTCATCTAAAACAAAGTCTGCTACCAAAATATGAACATATGTGTGTTTAATGGATGGGTTTATAGTCTCCACCTTGTCAGAAAAATCCAGTCTCCCATTCCATTGGTACCATATATTTCAATGAATAAATCAATGGATATATTGATGTAACAATATTTGGCAAGCATACTGTGCTTATAAAATTGTGATGGGGAAAAAGAGCACTAGCTTCAGCATCATGAGACATTAATCTTCTTTTACATTGTGCCGGTATCTTCTCTAACTGTAAACAGTCTTCCTTATTTCTACAAATGGCTTACCTATGTAAATTGCAAAGTGTTTTGAAGCTCTCTGGTTCTGCCCAAGTCAATGTGTTTGTTGCCATAAATATTGTTGCATTTGCTTCTACTTCAATTAATAGTAACATTAAAGACTTATGAGAACACAGTCCAACTCTCAAAGCATTTCCTTTTCTGGTAAACAACATAAGAGATGTCCTTCTGGGGTGAACGTCTTTGGATTGGGCTACAACAACATGAACTACACTTTTTGAGTCTTTGTTACATGGAGAATATGTTTTTCTACTTAATGAAATACATGAAACTTCCATAAGAACACTTTGACAGGTACATGGGTGTTGTGAAATTAGTCCCTGAATCTATCAAAGGTTAAACCACATGTCAGCTAGTTTCTGATCAGTTGTGATATGCTACATATATAATTCCTCCTGCTTTAATTCTAGTTTACCCTTGATAACTTACGGTGAATGGTGTTGGATTCAAGATTTCTGAAGAAGAAGATTTAGTTTGGGGACCAGGGACCAGTCTTTTATCACTCAAGAGCTTTTATGTAGCAGTTTTATTAAAGCGAAAAAGGACAGAGAAACCTTCTGACATAGACATCAGAAAGGGGAAGGAGAGTGCCCCCCTCGCTAGTTTAAGCAAGGGAGTCATCAGTTCAGTTCATTTCAGTTCAGTCTCTCAGTTGTGTCCAATTCTTTGTGACCCTATGAGTCATGGCACACCAGGTCTCCCTGTCCATCTTCAACCCCCGGAGTTCACTCAAACTCACGTCCATCGAATCAGTGATGCCATCCAGTCATCTCATCCTCTATCATCCACTTCTGCTCCTGCCTCCAATAGCTCCCATCATCAGGGTCTTTTCCAATGAGTCAACTCGTCGCATCAGGTGGCCAAAGTATTGGACTTTTGGCTTCAGCATCAGTCCTTCCAATGAACAACCAGGACTGATCTCCTTTAGAATGGACTGGTTGGATCTCCTTACAGTCCAAGGGACTCTCAAGAGTCTTCTCCAACACCACAGTTCAAAAGCATCAATTCTTCAGTGCTCAGCCTTCTTCACAGTCCAACTCTCACATCCATACATGACCACTGGAAAAACCATAGCTTTGACTAGACGGACCTTTGTTGGCAAAGTAATATCTCTGCTTTTCAATATGCTATGCAGGTTGGTCATAACTTTCCTTCCAAGGAGTGTCTTTTAATTTCATGGCCTCAATGACCATCTGCAGTGATTTTGGAGCCCAAAAATATAAAGTCAGCTATTGTTTCCACTGTTTCCCCATCTATTTGCCATGAAGTGATGGGACCAGATGCCATGATCTTACTTTTCTGAAAGTTAAGCTTTAAGCCAACTTTTTCACTCTCATCTTTCACTTTCATCAAGAGGCTTTTTAGTTCCTCTTCAATTTCTGCAATAAGGGTAGTGTAATCTGTATATATGAGGTTATTAATATTTCTCCCAGCAATCTTGATTCCAGCGTGTGCTTCTTCCAGCCCAGCATTTCTCATGATGTACTCTGCATAGAAGTTAAATAAACAGGGTGATAATATACAGCCTTGATGCACTTCTTTTTCTATTTGGAACCAGTCTGTTGTTCCATGTCCAGTTCTAACTGTTACTTCCTGACCTGCATACCGGTTTCTCAAGAGGCAGGTCAGGTGGTTTGGTTTTCCCATCTCTTTCAGAATTTTCCACAGTTTATTGTAATCCACACAGTTAAAGGCTTTGGCATAGTCAATAAAGCAGAAATAGATGTTTTTCTGGAACTCTCTTACTTTTTGATGCTCCAGCAGATGTTGGCAATTTGATCTCTGGTTCCTCTGCCTTTTCTAAAACCATGTTGAAATTCTTAAAGTTCACAGTTCACGTATTGCTGAAGCCTCACTTGGAGAATTTTGAGCATTACTTTACTCACGTATGAGATTTGGCATTGCCTTTCTTTGGAATTGCAATGAAAACTGACTTTTTCCAGTCCTGTGGTCACTGCTGAGTTTTCCAAATTTGCTGGCATATTGAGTGCAGCACTTTTACAGCATCATCTTTCAGGATTTGAAGTAGTACTGGTATTCCATCACCTCCACTAGCTTTGTTCATAGTTATGCTTTCTAAGGCCCACTTGACGTCACATTCCAGGATGTCTAACTCTAGGTGAATGATCACACCATCGTGATTATCTTGGTTATGAAGCTCTTTTTTGTACAGTTCTTCTGTGTATTCTTGCCACCTCTTCTTAGTATCTTCTGCATTGGAAAAGACTCTTATGCTGGGAGGGATTGGGGGCAAGAGGAGAAAGGGATGACAGAGGATGAGATGGTTGTATGGCATCACTGACTCGATGGACGTGAGTCTCAGTGAACTCTGGGAGTTGGTGATGCACAGGGAGGCCTGGCGTGCTGCGATTCATGGGGTCGCAAAGAGTCGGACCCGACTGAGCTGCTGATCTGATCTGATCTGATCTGTTAGGTCCATACCATTTCTGTCCTTTATTGAGCCCATCTTTGCATGAAATGTTCCCTTGGTATCTCTAATTTTCTTGAAGAGATCTCTAGTCTTTCCCATTCTGTTGTTTTCCTCTATTTCTTTGCATTGGTCACTGAGGAAGGCTTTCGTATCTCTCCTTGCTATTCTTTGGAACTCTGCATTCAGATGTTTATATCTTTCCTTTTCTCCTTTGCTTTTGGCTTCTCTTCTTTTCACAGCTATTTGTAAGGCCTCCTCAGACAGCCATTTTGCTTTTATGCATTTCTTTTCCATGGGGATGGTCTTGATCCCTGTCTCCTGTACAATGTCATGAACCTCCGTCCATAGTTCATCAGGCACTCTGTCTATCAGATCTAGTCCCTTAATTCTATTTCTCACTTTCACTGTATAATCATAAGGGATTTTATTTAGGTCATACCCGAATGGTCTAATGGTTTTCCCCACTTTCTTCAATTTAAGTCTGAATTTTGCAATAAATAGTTCATGATCTGAGCCACATTTAGGTCCTGGTCTTGTTTTTGCTGACTGTATAAAGCTTTTCCATCTTTGGCTGAAAAGAATATAATCAATCTGATTTTGGTATTGACCATCTGGTGATGTCCATGTGTAGTCTTCTCTTGTGTTGTTGGAAGAGACTGTTTGTTATGACCAGCGTGTTCTCTTGGCAAAATTCTATTAGCCTTTGCCCTGCTTCATTCCTTACTCCATAGCCAAATTTGCCTGTTACTGCAGGTGTTTCTTGACTTCCTACTTTTGCATTCCAGTCCCCTATAATGAAAAGGACATCTTTTTGAGTGTTAGTTCTAAAAGGTCTTGTAGGTCTTCATAGAACCATTCAACTTCAGCTTCTTCAATGTTACTGGTTGGGGTATAGGCTTGGATTACCGTGATATTGAATGGTTTGCCTTGGAAACGAACAGAGATCATTCTGTCATTTTTGAAATTGCATCCAAGTATTGCATTTCGGACTCTTTTGTTGACCATGATGGCTACTCCATTTATTCTAAAGGATTCCTGCCCACAGTAGTCGATATAATGGTCATCTGAGTTAAATTCACCAATTCCAGTTCATTTTAGTTCACTAATTCCTAGAATGTTGATGTTCACTCTGGCCGTCTCCTGTTTGACCACTTCCAATTTGCCTTGATTCATGGACCTAACATTCCAGGTTCCTATGCAATATTGCTCTTTACAGCATCAGACCTTGCTTCTATCACCAGTACATCCACAACTGGGTTGTTTTTGCTTTGGCTCCAAATAGGAGATAATAGGATTAGCCATTATGTTTTCAGGAAGAAGAAATTGTCCTCAAGCAGGATGCATTGTTGTTATATAATCCTTACTAAGGAATGTAGGGGGAAAAAAGTTTGTCTCTTCTTCCTCCTTGAGAATTCCAGACCTCTTTCTCTTCTCTGAGAGCCCCAGACTCCTTTCCCCTCTTCAGGAACCCTAGACTTCTTATCAAGCTGCCTAGGAATTGACTTTCTCATTCCCCCGTTTTCTTTTAGGAGAATTATGTTGCCAAGGGAAAGGAGCCTCATTTTCATTCTATAACTACTTCCTGCTGTTGTGTGGTGTCATCCTTAAATTGTTGAGGCAACTTATTCTCCGAACCCTCATACTGAGTGTCACTGATCCAGGGGCTCCAAGTAATAGTTGGAAGAGGCTGTGGTACTCATAGGAGCCTGGACAACCATTTGTAGCTTAAAAGCTTTCAGACAGTTAAAAACAAACTCAGTTTAAACAGTTTCAGATGTCAGGCAAAATACTCAGTAAACAAAGTTTATGTTTTATTATGTTTTATAAAACATAGTATTATGTTTTATAATACTTTGTTAAAGTATTATATTTTATGTTTTATAAAACATAGTATTATGTTTTATAATACTTTGTTAAAACAAAGTTAGGATTGTTAGATGTCATCAGATCAAGAAGAAGTATTGCATATGTTTATTGTTGGTGAAGGTATTTGTAGAGCTGAAGAAAGTCCTTTCCTTGAAGCGGAGAAACCCACTATGGGAAGCTTTCAATTGATGAGGTGGTTGAAAAGCTGAAAACTGAGTCAAATAGTTAATTCTAAGGTTTCAGGATATATGGCAATCAGATCATATCAGATCAGTTGCTCAGTCGTGTCCGACTCTTTGTGACCCCATGAATCGCAGCATGCCAGGCCTCCCTGTCCATCACCAACTCCCGGAGCTCACCCAGACTCACGTCCATCAAGTCAGTGATGCCATACAACCATCTCATCCTCTGTCGTCCCCTTCTCCTCTTACCCCCAATCCTTCCCATCATCAGAGTCTTTTCCATTGAGTCAACACTTCGCATGAGGTGGCCAAAGTACTGGAGTTTCAGCTTTAACATCATTCCTTCCAAAGAAATCCCAGGGCTGCTCTCCTTCAGAATGGACTGGTTGGATCTCCTTGCAGTCCAAGGGATGCTCAAGAGTCTTCTCCAACACCACAGTTCAAAAGCATCAATTCTTTGGCGCTCAGTCTTCTTCACAGTCCAACTCTCACATCCATACATGACCACTGGAAAAACAATAGCCTTGACTAGACGAACCTTTGTTGGCAAAGTAATGTCTGTGTTTTTGAATATGCTATCTAGGTTGGTCAAAACTTTCCTTCCAAGGAGTAAGCATCTTTTAATTTCATGGCTGCAGTCACCATCTGCAGTGATTTTGGAGCCCAGAAAAATAAAGTCTGACACTGTTTCCACTGTTTCCCCATCTATTTCCCATTAAGTGATGGGACCGGATGCCATGATCTTCGTTTTCTGAATGTTGAGCTTTAAGTCAACTTTTTCTCTCTCCTCTTTCACTTTCATCAAGAGGTTTTTTAGTTCCTCTTCACTTTCTGCCATAAGGGTGGTGTCATCTGCATATCTGAGGTTATTGATATTTCCCCCAGCAATCTTGATTCCAGCCTGTGTTTCTTCCAGTCCAGCGTTTCTCATGATGTACTCTGCATATAAGTTAAATAAGCAGGGTGACAATATACAGCCTTGACTTACTCCTTTTCCTATTTGGAACCAGTCTGTTGTTCCATGTCCAGTTCTAACTGTTGCTTCCTGGTATTCCTGCATACAAATTTCTCAAGAGGCAGATCAAGTGGTCTGGTATTCCCATCTCTTTCAAAATTTTCCACAGTTTATTGTGATCCACACACTCAAAGGCTTTGGCATAGTCAATAAAGCAGAAATAGATGTTTTTCTGGAACTCTTTTGCTTTTTCCATGATCCAGCTGATGTTGACAATTTGATCTCTGGTTCCTCTGCCTTTTCTAAAACCAGCTTGAACATCAGGAAGTTCATGACTCGCATATTGCTGAAGTCTGGCTTGGAGAATTTTGAGCATTACTTTACTAGCGTGTGAGATGAGTGCAATTGTGTGGTAGTTTGAGCATTCTTTGGCATTGCCTTTCTTTGGGATTGGAATGAAAACTGACCTTTTCCAGTCCTGTGGCCACTGCTGAGTTTTCCAAATTTGCTGGCATATTGAGTGCAGCACTTTCACAGCATCATCTTTCAGGATTTGAAATAGCTCAACTGGAATTCCATCACCTCCACTAGCTTTGTTTGTAGTGATGCTTTCTCAGGCCCACTTGACTTCACATTCCAGGATGTCTGGCTCTATGTCAGTGATCACACCATCATGATTATCTGGGTCGTGACGATCTTTTTTGTACAGTTCTGCTGTGTATTCTTGCCATCTCTTCTTAATATCTTCTGCTTCTGTTAGGTCCATACCATTTCTGTCCTTTATCGAGCCCATCTTTGCATGAAATGTTCCTTTGGTATATCTGATTTTCTTGAAAAGATCTCTAGTCTTTCCCATTCTGTTGTTTTCCTCTATTTCTTTGCATTGATTGCTGAAGAAGGCTTTCTTATCTCTTCTTGCTATTCTTTGGAACTCTGCATTCAGATGCTTATATCTTTCCTTTGCTCCTTTGCTTTTTGCTTCTCTTCTTTTCACAGCTATTTGTAAGGCCTCCCCAGACCGCCATTTTGCTTTTATGCATTTCTTTTCCATGGGGATGGTCTTGATCCCTGTCTCCTGTACAATGTCAGAAACCTCATTCCATAGCTCATCAGGCACTCTATCTATCAGATCTAGGCCCTTAAATCTATTTCTCACTTCCACTGTATAATCATAAGGGATTTGATTTAGGTCATACCTGAATGGTCTAGTGGTTTTCCCTACTTTCTTCAATTTCAGTCTGAATTTGGCAATAAGCAGTTCATGGTCTGAGCCACAGTCAGCTCCTGGTCTTGTTTTTGCTGACTGTATAGAGCTTCTCCATCTTTGGCTGCAAAGAATATAATCAATCTGATTTTGGTGTTGACCATCTGGTGATATCCATGTATAGTCTTCTATCCACGTGCAAAAATGGTCTGTGATAGAGACAGTCCCTTCTTTCTAGGGTCAATTCAAGCCCTCATTAAAACTATGGGTAAAACTTTAAACCAACTCTCTTATGTTTCCTGAGTTAATTTACACGGATGTCTCTTAATAATGTCATTAGCCTTTTCAACTTTTGTTGCAGATTGGGGTCTCCAGGAACAGTGTAAGTGATATTCTCTTCCTAGAGCTTTCAACACACCTTGAGTTGCAGTGGTTTTAAAGATGGAGTCAATTTCACTCTGAACTTTAATTTAAGATCCTGCTTACATCAAGAGAAGTCAGTACAGTAAGATTTTGCCCGTTAGTAAACTTTTGAGCTTTAGGCATTAGCAAAACAATAGTAGTAATTCAGTTCAGTTCAGTTCAGTCACTCAGTCGTGTCTGACTCTTTGTGACCCCATGGACTGAAGCATGCCAGGCCTCCCTGTCTATCACCAACTCCCAAATTCCACCCAAATCCATGTCCATTGAGTCAGTGATGCCATACAACCATCTCATCCTATGTTGTCCCCTTCTCCTCCTGCTGTCAATCTTTCCCAGCATCAGGGTCTTTTCAACAGAGTCAGCTCTTTGCATCAGGTGACCAAAGTATTGGAGTTTCAGCTTCAACATCAGTCCTTCCAATGAATATTCAGGATTGGTCTCCTTTAGGATGGACTGGTTGGATCTCCTTGCAGTCCAAGGGACTCTCAAGAGTCTTCCCCAACACCACAGTTCAAAAGCATCAATTCTTCAATGCTCAGCTTTCTTTATAGTCCAACTCTCACATCCATACATGACTATTGGAAAAACCATAGCCTTGACTAGAGGGACCTTTGTTAGCAAAGTAATATGCTGTCTAGGTTGGTAATATCTTTTTTCCAAGGAGCAAGCATCTTTTAATTTCATGGGTGCAATCACCATCTGCAGTGATTTTGGAGCCCCAAATATAAAGCCTTCCACTGTTTCCCCATCTATTTGCCATGAAGTGATGGGACTGGATTCCATGATCTTCGTTTTCTAAATGTTAAGCTTTAAGCCAACTTTTTACTCTCCTCCCATAGACTTTCTTTTTACAGTAACAAATGAACTCTAATCCTTTGGGCAAACTCAAAATTGGAGCCTGCAAGAGAGCAGTTTGAAGAGACTCAAAAGTCTTTTCAGCCTCTGGGGACCAAACCAGCTTGTTGGTTTGGGCCTGCTGAGTTTAAGTTATAAGTTTTTTATAAAGGCAGGGCAAGTTCTTCATAACACAGAATCCAAATGCAGCAATAGCTTATAATTCCCAAGAATCTTTTCAATTGTCTTAAAGTCATATTTGGCTCATTTAAGAATTTCAGACAATAAAGTATAAGGATTGGGTACATAGTATTCATACATCTAAAACAAGTCTCCATTTATCATTTCAAAATTTTTACCTTCAAAATGGGAGTGTTGCATGGACTACTACAGGAAATTAATAGCCCCTGATCCTTTAAATTCTCAATGATGAGTTTTAACCCTTCCTTAACCTTGGGACTTAGTGGGTACTGCTTTTGACGTGAAAATAGGTGAGGGTCATTGAGCTTGATAACCACAGAAACAGTGTTTGGTGATCGACCCAGTTTTTACATCAGCTCACACCTTAGGATTTACATTTTGCTCAATTAAAACAGCAGATTCCACATTCATGAGAACAGAGGCCTCGACCTTGCTCAGTATATCCCAAGAAGGCGTAAGGGAGACTCTGGCATGATTAGAAACTCGAGAAAATAGCAGAGAGCCCTAGTTGACCCTTGAATTCAGTTCAGTTCAGTCACTCAGTCGTGTACGACTCTTTGCAACCCCATGAATCGCAGCACGCCAAGCCTCCCTGTCCATCACCAACTCCCAGAGTTCACCCAGACTCACGTCCATCGAGTCAGTGATGCCATACAACCATCTCATCCTCTGTCATCCTCTTCTCCTCCTGCCCTCAATCCTTCCCAGCATCAGAGTTTTTTCCAATGAGTCAACACTTTGCATGAGGTGGCCAAAGTACTGGAGTTTCAGCTTTAGCATCATTCCTTCCAAAGAAATCCCAGGGCTGATCTCCTTCAGAATGGACTGGTTGGATCTCCTTGCAGTCCAAGGGATGCTTAAGAGTCTTCTCCAACATCACAATTCAAAAGCATCAATTCTTTGGCACTCATCCTTCTTCACAGTCCAACTCTCACATCCATACATGACCACTGGAAAAACCATAGCCTTGACTACACGAACCTTTGTCGGCAAAGTAATGTCTCTGCTTTTGAATATGCTATCTAGGTTGGTTATAACTTTCCTTCCAAGGAGTAAGCGTCTTTTAATTTCATGGCTAGAGTCACCATCTACAGTGATTTTGGAGCTCCCAAAAAATAAAGTCTGACACTGTTTCCACTGTTTTCCCATCTATTTCCCATGAAGTTATGGGACCGGATGCCATGATCTTCATTTTCTGAATGTTGAGTTTTAAGCCAACTTTTTCACTCTCCACTTTCACTTTCATCAAGAGGCTTTTGAGTTCCTCTTCACTTTCTGCCATAAGGGTGGTGTCATCTGCATATCTGAGGTTATTGATATTTCTCCCAGCAATCTTGATTCCAGCTTGTGCTTCTTCCAGTCCAGCGTTTCTCATGATGTACTCTGCATATAAGTTAAATAAGCAGGCTGACAGTACTTGACGTACTTCTTTTCCTATTTGGAACCAGTCTGTTGTTCCATGTCCAGTTCTAACTGTTGCTTCCTGACCTGCATACAGATTTCTCAAGATGCAGATCAGGTGGTCTGGTATTCCCATCTCTTTCAGAATTTTCCACAGTTTATTGTGATCCACACAGTCAAAGGCTTTGACATAGTCAATAAAGCAGAAATAGATGTTTTTCTGGAACTCTCTTGCTTTTTCCATGATCCAGCGGATGTTGACAATTTGATCTCTGGTTCCTCTGCCTTTTCTAAAACCAGCTTGAACATCAGGAAGTTCACGGTTCACATATGCTGAAGCCTGGCTTGGATAATTTTGTTGCCCCTTAAAGGGTGACAAATAATATCATTTGGCTTGTCTAGACAGCCCCATTACAATAGTGGATTGGGAGGAAAGCAGACCACAGGTTTCAGTGAACACAGAGAAATTTACCCCAATGTCCAAAAGAAATCAAATGATTGGCCCTTTACAGTTATTGGTACCCAGGGTTTCTCAAGTGTAATTAGGACGAGAGCTCTTGTGGGGACCCCTGGGCACCTTCGGTCCTGATTTTCTCAAGAGCCCAATCTCTGGGGCCTACACCACAGAGGGCAGTCTCTCCTCCAGTATGGTCCTTTGCAGACCAGACATGGAGCCGGGGGTGGCTTAGATACCTGAGGGCAATCCTGCTTGAGATGCCCCTCCTTTCCACAGTAATAACGAGCTCATCCCTTTTAACCTGGGTCCCTCTGGGCATTTTTCTCAAGCCATTTTAGAGCAGGTCTAATAGCCATACTGGGTCTTCAGTCTTTTGTCTGTTTCTTTTTTGCTCTTATTTTTCTCCTCATATTCTCTACCTTAATATAGGGTCTGAACCAACTGCAACAGTTTTTCTAAAGACTGATTTGTTCTGAACACCTGTTTTAATAACTTATGGCAGATATCTGGAGCTAACTGTGTGGGAAATCTATCTTTTAAGATTTTTTCTCCTTCTGAACTTTCAGGATCAATGTCAGTAATCTTGCAGAGAGCCTGCCATAGTCTAGGAATTTACCAGGAGTTTCCTTCTCTCCCTGTTCTATCAGCCAACTTAGCATAAACTATTTGTGTGTGCTTGCTTGAGCACTTCAAGAATACATCTGATAAAGTGGCTGTTATGAGAACTGCTTGGCTCCCAGAAGGCAGGGGGTGCTATTTCATGTTCCCTCTTTTCCCTTATCTCACATTCAAGCTATTTATCTCCAAAAGTAGTAGCTTACCCCAAAATTCAAGTTTTTGAGTCAGGGGGTCAGTGTCTGTCCCAAGACATATAACCTCTAAATAGTCTAGCGAGACTGAGGCAACCCATCCTAGAAGGGTGCCCCTGATTCTCAGTCTGTTCAGTTGGGAGCCCCAGATACAAGGGCAAAGTAAGAGGACAGGAGGGAGCTGAAGGTTTCACACCCAAATCTTCACCTTTAGGACATAAGTCTGGCATATCTTACAGAGAGATAAAGAGCAACATATATGTCACTTCTACCCATTTCTTATTTTCTACAGAACTGGTCTAGTTGTAAAACAGTGTCATAATTAAGAGACGCTTCAACAGGCCAGCGTCTCCCATCTTCCAAAGGATACTATGGCCATTCGGTATCACAGAAGAAGATCAAGCATATCTTTTTTAAATTCTGGGGTCAAACTTGTCCCAGTTTTTATTTATTTATTTTAATTGCGTATTGATTGCTTTTATTTTTTTTTTCATTTCATATATGATATTATCCATGTTTCAATGCCATTCTCCCAAATCATCCCACCCTCTCCCTCTCCTGTCCCAGTTTTTATAGTACATTGTAATGAAGTGGTTCTGGAACTGAGAGCTCCCATCTGTAAGAGAGAAAAAAGTGGCATCCACAGCCATGGCTATTTTACACCAGAAGTGTCCTTGCCTACTCTAGATGGGAGTATAGACAGACTTTCCACTGAAGCTTTCCTTCCCTGTCAGACTTTGTCCCCTACCAACGCAGGCATCTTACTCATTCTTCCCAGTTCTACCACTGAGGCAGGGTGGAATGCACCAGGAGTAGACCTGATGGCATCCCAGATCGATTTTCAGTTCCTTACCACCAAGACCTTTGTTTGATTTGCTCTTGTCTCTGGTGCCATCCAGAGTGTAACAGAGTAGCTTTCCAGAATCTTTCCAAAGCTAGGACTACTTGGGGAAGCATCTGTCTTTAATGTCCCTATGCACATTTCTGAATACAGTCCTGACTGCAGTAGAAACGGTGAGTCATAAAGGGATGAAGGACAAGGAAGATTCCCTTATGAGTGTCATCACACCAGTATAGCAAAAAAGGTGGTGGAGGGTTGGCCAGGGAAGAAAAAGTGATTTTTGTCCTCAAGCTACTAGGGCCAATCCTTCCAGTTCATTCCCACAGGTTCCACAAAAGGAATATCTAGGGAGCTGAGACAAAAGCCACCAGAGTGCCTCCTCTGGTCCACTAAGAGCTAGCGCTACCAAAGAAAGAAGCCCATTGTACTTCCAATCTAACCAGATGCTGCAGTTCCTGATCTGTGTCCTCCAAAACCTCATGGTCACCAGCAGTGCTTCTATCCACATAGATCAGAGGCACAGCCATGACAAAGACTCACTTTTTGCTGGCTCCTGAGGCAGGCAGACAGGAGAGTGCTCTCTAGCCTGAGAGATGGTCCTGCAGCTAGAGCTCCGCCTCACTCCCAAACATGCTCCTGTAACTTTCGGCTCCTAGCAAGGCTATGCGCTTCCATACTTAGGGTCTAAGTAACAGTACATAGTAACAGCATGAATCACAATTCCCTTGAATGTCAGTAATCTGATAGATTAAGTTAGTAGTTCTAATTTCCCACACAATTATGAAATGGTCAAAGAGATCAGGAAAGGGTGACTGAGAAAGGAAAGTTCGGTCCACACGCTTTGCCCATCTCTGGCCGCTCCCCTGGGAGGGAGGTTGGGTGTCTCTTAGCATTGGCAGATCAGTATAAACCCTCGACAAGGTTCCCCTTTTTGGAGCTGCCTTCAGTCATTACAAGGCACTGCGAATCCACAGAGCAGGGCTCATCATTTCATCAGGGTGTGTCATTCATTCACACAAGCATACCACAGAGTTAGTAAGTAAAGCAGAAAATATGTATAGTGAGAATGCAGAGAGGCTAGAGCTCTGAGTGTTCTTACCTTGTCGTGAAGATCCTGGACTAACCTTATGGTGAAAGGTGTCAGATTCATGATCTCCAAAGAAGATTTAGCTTCAGAGCCAGGGACCAGGCTTGATCACTCAAGAGCATTTATGTAGCTGAGTTTATTAAAGTGAAAAAGGACAGAGAAACCTTCTGTCATAGACATCAGAAGGGGGACGGAGTGTGCTCCCCTCAGTAGCCTAAGCAAGGGAGTCATACACTTTTTAAATTACTTATTACAATAAGTCAAAGTAATGTCTCAAGGTTGTATAGATCTTACTAGACCCACTTCCATAATTTATATTTTAAGATAAAAGGATTAGCCAGAAGGTTTTCAGGAAGGAGAAGTCGTTCTCAAGAAGGATACTTTGCTGTTATATAATCCTTACTAAGGAATGTAGGAAAAAAAAAATTGTCCTTTCCTCCTCCTTGAGAATTCCAGCCCTCTATCTCCTCTTTGAGAGCCCTAGGCCCTTTTCTCCTCCTCATGGCCCCCTGACTTCTTATCAACCTGCCAAGGAATTGATTCTCTCACCCCTGAGTTTGAGAATCTGTATTGCTGTCTCTCTATGACTCAAACCACGTTGTCCTTGGATTTGTATTCTGGAAACAGACTTTCATGGTATAGCTCCAGGAACTCCTCTTTTGAAAACTTATTTTCATATACAGACTTCATTGATTTAGACCTATAGCTAGCTCCACTCTTTCCCTTTAATGCTACTCTAGCATTTGGGAGTTGGATGAGACAGGTGTATAGGTTATAAAGCAATCTCTCTACCCAACACTGTAAATATTTAAGAAGAAGCTGGATTACCACTCAATGGGCCATTATGAATGGACTTCAATCTTTTATAAGGTTGAGAATGATAACCATGTCAGTATATACTAATTATCTGATTTGATTCTGGCTTTCATTTTAGAGTTGGTAGAAGAGTTCTAGACTTTTTTTATGAAAATACTTTAGCAAAATCCATATCTCCTCTAGTTCTTTATATAGTTTTAAATCCTCTTTCAGACTGTCTTTGGCATTTTCCACCATGAATAGCATTATAGAACTCTAAAATCGAAGATCATGGCATCTGGTCCCAGCACTTCATGGCATATAGATTGTGAAAAAACAGAAATAATGAGAGACTATTTTCTTGGGCTCCAAAATCACTGCAGATGGTGAATACAGCCATGAAATTAAGATTCTTGCTCTTTGGGAAAAAAAAGAAAAACAACTATGACAAACCTAGACAGTGTATTAAAAAGCAGAGACAATACTTTGCCAAAAAAGGTCAATATAGTCAAAGCTATGATATGAGACTTAGATCATAAAGAAGGCTGGGAGCCAAAGAATCGATGCTTTCAAGCTGTGGTACTGGAGAAGACTCTTAGAGTCCCTTGGATAGCAAGGAGATCAAACCAACCAATCCTAAAGGAAATCAACCCTGAATATTCATTGGAAGGACTGATGCTGAAGCTGAAGCTCCAGTAGTTCGGCCAACTGACATGAAGAGTCGATGCACTTGAAAAGACCCAGATGGTGGGAAAGATTGTGGGCGAGCAATAGAAGATGAGATGGGTGGATGGCATCATTGAGTCACTGGACATGAGTTTGAGCAAACTCAGGGATATAGTGAAGGACAGGGAAGGCTGGTGTGCTGCAGCCATCACAAAGAGTTTGATGCAACTGAACAACTGAACAACAACAATATTGGAGTTTCTGGTTAAGCTAGGTTTGGCCACGTGATTTCATTTTTCTTAATATATTTTCTTTCATAACACATGATGCTCACAGTGACCATATTCTCTGGAGTCAATCTAGAGGTAAGTACAAGTTATTTTTATTCTTATTATTGAAAGCATATCTGAACATGATGTGATGAGTATGGTTTATATAAGAGCATTTCTGAGACTAATTGAATTATTTTTACAAAATAATTTCAAATATTGAAATTTATTCCTCTCAGTAATTTTTATAAATCTTACAGTTTGTAGCAGCATAAATGTTTCATGTCACTTTAGCTACAAATCTGTAATTTAACCTAAGGTTCCTGGTCCAGTATTTATTGTCCTAGCTTCTTATTTACATTTGGCAAATGGCTTTCTCATTCCCTGTCTTACATTTACATGCTATAAGTTGTGAATGTTTTATTTCTATTCTATATGGATATTATACAATGAAATTCAAATGACTGTAATGTATTTTCACATCTCTGGTATAATTGAATAATGTATTTGTTTTCATCATTATCATGTTAAGCTCATTCTAGAATTGGCACAAAAGCTACTTTGAAGAAGTACTGTCAAATTCATGTGGTGTGAAGTGCCAATATTATAATTGCATCCATAATTATCACTTAATATATATTTGAAAGGACTTGTGAGGTGGTGCTAGTGGTAAAGAACTAACCTCCCAAAGTAGGACATGTAAGAGATGGGTTTGATTCCTGGGGCAGGGAGATCTGGAGGTGAACATGGCAACTCATTCCAGTATTCTTGCCTGGAGAATTCCATGGATAGAGGAGCCTGCCGGGCTATGGTCCATAGAGTCGCAAAGAGTAGGGCATGACCAAAGCGACTTATGACATATATTTGAAAATAATATGTTAAAATTCTGATTTGAGTAAAGAGTAGACTAGAATGCAAATTATTTTCATAAAATTTAAATGTCTGATAGTTATCCACATAGATGTTTAATTTACACAGTACTAAATATTCAGACTCCATAATAAGCCCATATGTTTTCAAATATTTAAATTCATTAGTGGTCAACTATTTTGTTGTTGTTGTTGTTTATTTTCCTCCTGTCATAGGGCTTTGCCTTCATGCAAACTTAGGGAAAAATTTGAAATTAAAAGTGAAGGCTCTAAAAATTCTTCTCTGCTGTTCAGTTAATTTCAGGAAACAATTGGGTTATTGGCAAGACCTGCTAATGATGATGAAATACCCTTGAGATCCCATTAGCTAAAAAGCTTTTCATATTTCTCCACAAATAGAATACATGGTTCTACTTTTAAAGTTCATGCAAAGAAATCATTTTATAAGCCAACAAAGACACTTATCACAACTGAGCCAATTGGCATTTTAAAATCTTGCATTTGCTTCTTTCTTGATGAACAGCTACTTGAGGAACTAATATGGACCTATATCAGACCCATTCATAGGTGAGATTTTTTTTTCCTCCCAGGAAATCATAGACTGTTTATCATACACTCACAGGTAGAAATGGATGTTGTAACATATTATCACCTCTCACACTCAACTATTTAACATTAAAATGTGATTTCAGCATACAGACCATTAAGGAATATAGATTCAAGTACCATACTACTAATTTAGAAGTAGAGATACTTTGGTGTTTTTTTTTAATTGTTATATATTTAAATTAGTAAGACAATAATAAAATCACTTAGATTAAATTAGAATAAATGATTCAAATTTTCATCCAAAATTTTCTCCACTTTGTGTTACAAATGAAGTCTATTCCAGTGATGCTGAAAAATTTTTTGAAATATCTCTGTTAAAAAGTGCATTGTTAAGACATGCACTATATTTCAATTAACCATTCCTCCAGTGTTGAGCATTCTATACAGTTTTAAATTTTCCATAGTTACAAATAATTGTGTTGAGCATATTTGTAAAGAATAAGTTTTCTACTTTAAAAAGGTTTCCACTAAGGCTTACTCCTCAAAAGAGTGTTGGGCACCAAAGAAAAATTAAAATGCAAATTATTTATTCAGAGATACTTCTAAAAATTTTATTACATTAATTATATCTAACTCTTACTATTTGTACCCTATACCCTTTTCTGATCTGTTGGGGGATTCTATATCAGAATAAGAAATTGCAATGAAGCTGTTACACTTTGTTTCCTTATAATTTTCAGTTTTGGAATTAGTGTTTAATGGTTGATTTACAACGTTGTGTTTATTCTTTAAAGATTTTTTGAAGTGGGCAATTTTTAAAGTCTTTATTGAATTTTTTACAATATCCCTTTTGTTTTTATTTGTTTTGGACTTTTGGCCACGAAGCATGGGGATATTAGCTCCCCAACAAGGGACTGAATCAGTACCCCAGAACTGGAAGCCTCAGTCTTAACCACTAGAACAGCAGGAAAGTTCCTGTTGTGTTCATCGTGGACAATTAAAAAATAAAGCTCTTTATCCATTTATCTTTGAAGGGAAAGTGTATTTGCTAAATATACTTTACTGTATTTCTGTTTCTGCTTTTCTTTGGGAAATTTATGACTCCAAATTTCTCACTCTATTATTTATGCAGTAGTCTGTAACCAATTTCTTATGGGAAGATGGGAAAAAGCACGAGAATGCATGTAGCTTATGCATTCTGGCTTGGTACCAAGTAGAGTTGGTCATTAGTGGCATATGCATATTCTCTAAACTGTCTGCTTTTGATAAGTATTTATTGACCATGTCTTTCTTTCCACAGTAAGAGCTAGGGTTCAGATGCAAATTTTCATGGTGAAGGTAATAACTCTTAGCAGTGTGTAGCACATCTTACAAGATGCATCTAAGAATGACAATTTGCAACCTCACAGACACAGAGGAACCTGCAGAAGGAAATGGCAACCCACTGCAGTAGTCTTGCCTGGGAAATCCCATGGAGCCTGGTCTGCTACAGTCCATGGGGTAGCAAATAGCCATATATGAGTTAGTGAGTGAACAACAATAAGACAAAAAGGAGGGCATGGAAACATGGGACACAGATAACTCAGCAGAGTCACGTGGAGTTGGACAATGGAGAAGAATCCAGATCTTATGTAAATATCCTAGTGTTTTCTGTTTTACACAGCAAATGTTGTCCTATAGATATTTTACAGGGGGCAGGCACTAGGTGTCTGAAGACATGACGTGCATCACCAAGGAAGTAAGAAAAAAAATGAAGCAGGTCATGGGGCAAAACTGCCAAAGATATGCTCTAGGGTCATGCAACTGCTCAGTCTTCTCTCTGAGAAATGCAGACTATAATTCTCTCATGATTAAAACCTATCATTTTTTATTATTTTGTAGCTAATTCAGGCCACAGGAATGCATTAGTTCTTAAACGGATCCCATGCCTCCTCACAACGTGACCAAATTTGTTCTCCTGGGACTCACACAGAATCCACACTTGCAGAAAATACTCTTCATTGTTTTGCCCATTTTCCTATTCACGGTGCTGGCCAAGCTGCTCATGGTCATCACCATCTCCCTCAGCCCCACACTTTCTGCCCCCATGTACTTCTTCCTCAATCACTTGTCCTTCCTAGATGCCTCTTTGACCTCTGTCACCACCCCCAAATTCATCATTTACCTGCTGTACCAAAGGACAACCATCTCCTGGGGTGCCTGCCTGACTCAGCTCTTTATGGAGGTCACCATCCTCACTGTCATGGCCTATGACCACTATGTGGCCATCTGCAAGCCTCTGCACTACACGGCCATCATGCAACAGGGGCTCTGCCAGCTCCAGGTGGTGGTGGTCTGGACTGCGGGGATCCTGCGTGCCACTGTACAGGTTCTTTTCACCATGGACTTGACCTTCTGTGGTCCCAACATCATTGATCACTTCATGTGTGATTTCTTCTCACTGTTGGAACTTGCCTGCAGCGACACCTACAGTCTGGGAATGGTGGTGGCAGCTAACACAGAGGGGGTGTGTTTGCTTATTTTTTCCATGCTCCTCATCTCCTACATAGTCATCCTGATCTCCCTGAAATCCCATGGCTCTGAAGGACGACGCAAAGCCCTTTCTACATGTGGTGCCCACTTCACAGTAGTGGTAATGTCTTTTGTCTCTTGTATATTCACTTACACACGTCCTGTGGCTGTTTACCCTGCAGACAAGTGGGTGGCTGTGTTCTTTGCAATCCTCACTCCTATGTTTAATCCTATTATTTACACAGTGAGAAACATAGAGGTGAAAAATGCCATAAGGAGTTTATTGAAGAGGGGAGTAATTTAGGCTTGTCACAATGCCAATAAAGTGATGGTTTATATACACAGGTAGAATTGTACCTGTTGTAAATTGTGGGAGTAAAAAGTTCTGAGGATCACTGACAGAAAAAAAAAAATCCCAGAAACTATTTGTTGATTATTTAACATAGACACATTTTAGGTATTTTGATAAGTTTTAATATATGTTCTAGAGTCTTCAATGTTCATGTTCATAGTTTCAGATTAGGCAAAGGAAAGAACTATAATCTCCTAGTTTCATGATTTTAGAGTATGTTTTACTCCAGAGTCTTCCATTTACTTTACTAAATTCTGCATACATGTTACTTGGGAAAAAAAATCAGTTTTTTTATGGGACATTGACTCAGATCTTCTATTTTTCCATAGCCTATGGTAAAGCAAATAAGGGATAGAATTTTTTTCAATAGATCCATTGAGAAGGAGCAATTGAGTGAAGGAATTGCAGCTGCAGCTGATTTTTTTTTCCCCTATGAATTTACCAAAAGTCAAAAGTGAGGCACCAACAAAATGAGGAAGGAAAAATGCAAAATCTAACTGCTTCCTTGCCATTAAAAATGAGCCAGAAATTTTAGAATTACTCATTTGTTCTATTTTTTATTCATAATTTTATTTTTAATTAAAGAGTAATTAGTCTATAATATGGTGATGGTTTTTGTCACTCAACGACATGAATCCCTCCCTCCTGAACCCCCCTCCCACCTCAGTCCCCATCCCACCCCTCTAGGTTGGCACAGAGCACTGGCTTTGGGTTCCCTGGGTCATACAGCAAACTCCCACTGTCTATCCATTTTACATATGGTAATGTGTACATTTCCATGCTACTCTCTCAAATCATCCCACCCTCCCCTTCCCCCACTGTATCCACAAGTCTGTTGTTTATATCTGTGTCTCCTTTGCTGCCTTGCAAATAGGATCATCAGTACTATCTTTCTAGATTCCATATATATCTGTTAATATACTATATTTGAATTTCTTTTTCTTACTTAAATCAGTGTAATAGGCTCTATGTTTATCCACCTCAATGAAACTGACTCAAATGCATTTATTTTTAAAGCTAAGTAATGTTCCATTGTGTGTATGTACGACAACTTCCTTATCCATTCATCTATCAATGGACATCTACGATGCTTCTATGTGCTAGCTATTATGCATAGTGTTTCAGTGAACACTGGAGTGCATGTGTTTTTTTTCAGTTATGGTTTTCTTAGGGCATATGCCCAATAGTGGGATTGTTGTGTCATATGATAGTTTTGTTCTTAGCTTTTAAAGGAATCTCCATACTTTTCTCTATAATGGCTGTGTAAATTTGCATTCCCACCAACAGTGTGTAAGAGGGTTCCCTTTTCTCCATGCATTCTCCAGCATTTATTGCTTGTAGACTTTTTGATGATGGCCATCTATGTTCTTGAATAGCCTTAGTTTTCTGTGGCTTGTGTAGGTCTACAGATAAGAAAATTATCTGAAGTCTTAATGATTCAATTTGTCCCTTGGAAGTTGATGTCAAACATGTTGTAGTCTTGTCTGACCTGCAGCACTATATTTCAGCACTACAAGCTTTTTCTTTTTTGAAGTTTTCAGTTATGTCACTTCACTTTTACAAAAGCACAATAGTATGGTAACAGAGTTGTTTTTTTTGTTTTGTTTTTTGTTTGTTTGTTTTTTTAAAGCAAAAATCCTCTTCCTTTTTCTTATTCATAAAAATGAAGTGGTTAATGTGAACTTTCTGGATAGTTGGGGATACTTGCAATGCTCCTCACTGCACCTAGAGGACATCAGGTCATCTTATGTTATTACATCACTCTTTATTAATCAGGGCTTCTCTGATGGTCTAAGCAGACCGAAGTGCTATATGTTCAGTCATGTCTGATTCTGTGACCCTATGGATGGTAGCGTGCCAGACTCCTCTGGACTTTTCCAGGCAAGAATACTGGAGTGGGTTGCCATTTCCTCCTCCAGGGAATCTCCTTGACCCAGGGATCAAACTTTACTGTCTCATGTCTCCTGAATTGCAGGAGGATTCTTTACATGCTGAGTCAACTTCTCAGACTACAACATGCCATGTTTCTTTTAACAAATGTTGGTTGGTCAAACTCTGGTCAACTGGAGTTATTTCTTTCATGATTTGACCACACAGCAATGCCAGAGCATGGTACTGGGTGACTGTATTTACTAAGTTGTTCAAAACTGTCTCCAGGAGACAGGAATATACAGTGGAGAAAAGGTTCCCTCTTCAACTGTCTTCCCTTACATCATATATAAAATACACCTAAAGTAGATTAAAGACCTAAATTTAGACTGGCCACTATAATACTCCTAGAGAAAAACCTATCAGGAACACTCTTTGACATAAATTGCAACAATATTGTTTTTGGAATTGTCTCCTAGAGGTGTTTTTGTTTTGTTTTGTGGAAATAAAACAGTAAAAAGCACTTTGTGGTCTCAAATGAAGGCTTCTTTATTTTCAAAGTCCTCCTCTTCTTGTGCTTAACTTCTTTAGTATTTTATCATCTCAGAACTTATAATAGTTTTGACAATGTGAAAATGGGCACAATGAGAAAGAGTTATTGGACCCTTTTATTTCACTTCTAAATAGGTTTTAAAGGAGATTCCTACAAATAAGTTATATACAGATAAATCCCAGACAAAATAAAACAGAAAAAATTTAGTTAAATAATACACAGGGGGATGTCCCTGGACATATAATGGTTAAGAGTTTGACTAACAAAGTAGGGGACACAGTTTCAATCCCAGGTCGGGAAGGACTCCACATATCCTGAAGCAACTAAGCCCGCATGCCACAATCACTGAGCCCAGTTGTTCAACCACTGAAGCCACAAGCCTAAGTCAGTGCTCCACAACAAGAGACGCCAAAGCAAGGCGACCCCATCACACTGCAAAGAAGAGTAGTCCCTGCTTGCCATGGCTAGAGAAAGCCTGAGTGCAGCAAGCAAGACCTGGGGCAGTGGAAAATACATAAATAAATAAGCCACACAGGGTAAGAATATCTATACTTTTATGAGTCTTAGCTTTTCTCTCTAAAAACAAAAGGATTTTACTATCCAGGAATTTTATTTTTAATTTAAATCAGGAGCTTCACAAAATATAAATTAAATACAAGAAAAATATTGTGTTTAGTTCACTGATTAAGGGGAGAACTAGGAAGATAATATTAATCAGTCAAAAGGAAACTCTGAGGTACCATTTTTAACATTGCCTAATTAAGAATGTGTAATGAACTTATTTGTTGTTATTGTTCAGACGCTCAGTAGTGTCCGATTTTTTGTGACCCCATGGGCTGCAGCACAACAGGCTTCCCTGTCCATCATCAGCTCCTGGAGCCTACTCAAAGTCATGTCCATCGAGTCGGTGATGCCATCCAACCATCTCATCCTCTGTCATCCCCTTTTCCTCCTGCCTTCAGTCCTTCCCAGCATCAGAGTTTTCTCCAGTGAGTCAGTTCTTCACATTCTTCACATCACATCTTTACTTTTTCATATTTTATTGCTATAAAGCTGTTCCTGTATTTCTTACTGACACTAACAACAATTCTTCAAGGTAGATATAATTATCATTATTCCATTTCACTGATGATGAGGAATAAAGTTCAAAAGAGCTAAATAATCTACATATTATTAGAGGCAGAGCTTGTATTTGGATCATCATTCTTCTAAATTCAAATTTTATTCTTCCACAGTGATTTCAAAGAATCTCAGAAAAAAGAGAGCATGTCATTTGAATGTCTCTTGTTTTCTAGTAATTAGAAAACATTCTATAGTATTTACATACCTCTATAGTGAGCCTACATATAGAAGCAGTTGGTTCTCAGAAAGCTATATGCCTTACTAGTGGAATATAAATTAGGAAGAAGATAACTAATATTTAAAATTATATTGAATTTCTTCTTCTCTTGGGAAAAATTATCAGTGATTATGAAAATTAGTTGTACAGTATTTAAGCTGTTGTGAAAATTTTGAAGTGATATCAAATAGTCACAATGACATCATAAAATTAAAATTTAGCTTTCTTAACATACTGAAAAGACAGAGGACCAGAAAGATCATATAATATGTAAATCAGCTTTGATTTACCCTTCAAGTTTGAGAATTTGTGTTACTGTCTCTCCAATGTTTTAAACCACTCTGTCCTTGGAGTTGTATTCTGGAAACACATTTTAACAGTATAGTTCCAGGAACTCCTTGATTGAAAAACTATTTTTATGATCAGCCTTCCTTGAGTTAGGCCTAACTCCATTCTCTTTCCATTGTATGCTTCTCCAATGCTTGGGAAGTTGGACTAGATAGGTGTAGGGGAAAGGTGTAGGGGACAGGGGATAGATGAAGGGGAGAGGTGTAGGGGAAATGTGCTGGGAAAGATTGAAGGCAGGAGGAAAAGGAGACAACAAAGTATGAGATGGTTAGATGGCATCACCGACTCAATGGTCACGAGTTTGAGTAATATCCCGGAGTTGGTGATGGACAGGGAGGCCTGGCGTGCTGCGGTCCATGGGGTAGCAGAGTCAGACACGATTGAGCAATTGAACTGAACTGAGGGGTTCTAAAGCAACCTCTCAAGAAGCAGTTTGGAAGATGGTGGAGGAATAGGATGGGGAGACCACTTTCTCTCCCACAAATTCATCAAAAGAACATTTAAACGCTGAGTAAATTCCACAAAACAACTTCTGAATGCTGGCAGAGGACATCAGGAACCCAGAAAAGCAGCCCATTGTCTTTGAAAGGAGGTAGGAAAAAATATAAAAGACAAAAAATAGAGACAAAAGAGATAGGGACAGAGCTCCATCCCGGGAAGGGGGTCTTAAAAAGAGAGAAGTTTCCAAACACCAGGAAACACTCTCACTGCCAAGTCTGTGGCAAGCCTTGGAAGCAGAGGGCAACATAACAGGGAGGAAAAATAAATAAATAGTTAAAACCCACAGATTACCAGCCCAATGGCAACTCCCCCAGTGGAGAAGCAGCACAGACACCTGCACCTGCCACTAGTAAGCGGGGGCTGGGCAGGGAGGCGCGGGCTGCATGGCTTAGAGTAAGGACGGGGCCTGAATGCCCCAAGGACAATCTGAGGGAATTAACTTGGGCTAGCAAACCAGACTGTGGGATAGCTACCACGCGCAAAGCCAGCCCTAACTTAAGACACCGCTAGGCCCGCGCACAGAACAAAGGACTGAACAGAGCTAGCCAGCTGCAGACCATCCCCCTTCAGTGACAGGCAGCCAGAGCCAGAAGGGGGCAATTGCAGCCCCAGAGAGACATTATCTACCAAACTGCAAGCAGGCTTCTTTGCTAACTAAGACTTCTCGGGGTTCTGGACAGTCATCATCTGCCTGAGAAGGTGCGCCAGTTGTACACCCAGAAAACTGAGCAGCAGGGACGGGAGAGGCGATAAGTCGCAGCGACCATGCTTGCCAAACACCTCATCACCTGAGCTGCTCGGACCTGGGAAGGGCACAAACTGCAGGCCCAACTGAGTCTGTGCCTTTGAGGCCTACCCGAGTGCCTGAACATGAGCAGCTTAGACCTGGGAGGTGCATGCACCCCAGGGCCAGCCTCAGATAGTTCTCAGCAGAGCAACCTAGAGCCTGAGCAGTGTGGACAGGGAGGGCACACATGCTGTGAGCAGAGGCAGGCCCAGTGTAGCTGAGACACTGCGAGCACATGCCAGTGTTATTCGTTTGCAGTGTCCCTCCCTCCCCATAGCATGACTGAACGAGTGAGCCTAAAATAAAGTGTCCACCACCGCCCGCTTTGTGTCAGAGCAGAAATCAGACACTGAAGAGACCAGCAAACAGAAGAAGCTAAAACGGAGGGAACCGCCTTGGAAGTGACAGGAGCAATAGATTAAAACCCTGTCATTAGTACTGACTACATGGGAAGGGGCCTATAGATCTTGAGAAATATAAACCAGACCAAGGAACTATCTGAAAATGAACTGACCCGACAATACCCACAACAACACTAGAGAAAGTCCTAGGTATATTTTTACTATCATTCTTTTTTTTTTTAATTTTTAAAAAAATTTTAAGTCCTCCATTACTCCTTTAATTTTCACTTTTATAACCTACTATTACTTTGCAAAACAAAACAAAAAAACCCCCTATTTTTTAAAAGCAAACTTCATATATATATATATATATATTTATTTATAATTTTTGGGACTTTTTAATTTTTCTCCTCACTTTCTTTTTTTTCTTCTTCTCTTTTCTTTAATATTGTAGTTTTGAAATTCCAAACTCTGATCTAAAATTTTAATCTGTGCTTTTTAGTATTTATTATCAATTTTTTACCTTTAAGAACCCAGTCTTCCCTACCCATTTTTACTTGGGAGTGAGATTACCAGCTTGACTGCTCTCTCCCCCTTTGGACTCTCCTTTCTCTGCACCAGGTCGCCTCTGTCTCCTCCCTACCCACTCTCTTCTCTACCCAACTTAGTGAGTCTCTGTGTGTTCCAGACGGTTGAGAAGACTTAGGGAACTGATTACTGGCTGGATCTGTCTTTCTCCTTTTGATTCCCCCCCTTTTATCCTCCTGGCCACCTCTGTCTCCTTCCTCCTTCTTCTCTTCTCTGTATAACTCCAAAAACATCTCTAAATGGTCCAGATTGTGGAGTGCACATAAGGAAGTGATTACTGGCTAGCTTGCTCTCTCTTCTTTTGATTCCACCTCATCTCATTCGGGTCACCTCTAACTCCCTCCTCCCTCTTCTCTTCTCCATGTAACTCTGTGAACCTCTCTGGGTGTCCCTCACTGTGGAAAAACTTTTCATTTTTAACCTAGATGTTTTATCAATGGTGCTGTATAGAAGAAGAAGTCTTGAGACTACTGTAAAAATAAGACTGAAAACCAGAAGCAGGAGGCATAAGTCCAAACCCTGAGAACACCAGAGAACTCCTGACTCCAGGGAACATTAATTGATAGGAGCTCATCAAATGCCTCCATACCTACACTGAAACCAAGCATCACCGAAGGGCCAACAAGTTCCAAAGCAAAACATACCACACAAATTCTCCAGCAACACAGGAACACAGCCCTGATCTCCAATATACAGGCTGCCCAAAGTTACTTCTAAACCACTGACATCTCATAACGCATTACTGGATACTTCATTGCACTTCAGAGAGAAGAAATCCAGCTCCACCCACCAGAACACCGACACAAGCTTCCCTAACCAAGAAACCTTGACAAGCCACTGGTACAACCCCACCCACAGTGAGCAAACTCCACAATAAAGAGAACTACACAAACTGCCAGAATACAGGACGGCCACCCAAAACTTAGCAACTTAAACAAGATGAAGAGACAGAGGAATACCCAGCAGGTAAAGGAACAGGATAAATGCCCACCAAACCAAATAAAATAGGAAGAGATAGGGAATCTACCTGATAAAGAATTCCGAATAATGATAGTGAAATTGATCCAAAATCTTGAAATCAAAATGGAATCACAGATAAATAGCCTGGAGACAAGGATTGAGAAAATGCAAGAAAGGTGTAACAAGGACCTAGAAGAAATAAAAAGAGTCAATATATAATGAATAATGCAATAAATGAGATCAAAAACACTCTGGAAGCAACAAAGAGTAGAATAACAGAGGCAGAAGATAGGATTAGTGAATTAGAAGATAGAATGATAGAAGTAAATGAATCAGAGAGGAAAAAAGAAAAACGAATTAAAAGAAATTAGGACAATCTCAGAGACCTCCAGGACAGTGTTAAATGCCACAACATTTGAATCATAGGAGTCCCAGAAGAAGAAGACAAAAAGAAAGACCATGAGAAAATACTTGAGGAGATAATCACTGAAAACTTCCCTAAAATGGGAAGGAAATAATCACTCAAGCCCAAGAAACCCAGAGAGTCCCAAACAAGATAAACCCAAGATGAAACACCCCAAAACACATATTAATCAAATTAACAAAGATCAAACACAAAGAACAAATATTAAAAGCAGCAAGGGAAAAACAGCAAATAACACACAAGGGGATTCCCATAAGGATAACAGCTGATCTTTCAATAGAAACTCTTCAGGCCAGAAGGGAATGACTAGACATACTTATAGTGATGAAAGAAAATAACCTACAGCCCAGATTACTGTACCCAGCAAGGATCTCATTCAAATATGAAGGAGAAATCAAAAGCTTTACAGACAAGCAAAAGCTGAGAGAATTCTGCACCACAAAACCAGCTCTCCAACAAATGCTAAAGGATATTCTCTAGACAGGAAACACAAAAAGGGTATATAAACTCGAACCCAAAACAATAAAGTAAATGGCAACGGGATCATACTTATCAGTAATTACCTTAAACGTAAATGGGTTGAATACCCCAACCAAAAGACAAAGACTGGCTGAATGGATACAAAAACAAGACCCCTGTATATGTTGTCTACAAGAGACCCACCTCAAAACAGGGGACACATACAGACTGAAAGTGAAGGGCTAGAAAAAGATTTTCCATGCAAATAGGGACCAAAAGAAAGCAGGAGTAGCAATACTCATATCAGATAAAATAGACCTTAAAACAAAGGCTGTGAAAAGAGACAAAGAAGGATACTGCATAATGATCAAAGGATCAATCCAAGAAGAAGATATAACAATTATAAATATATGTGCACCCAACATAGGAGCACCGTAATATGTAAGACAAATGCTAAAAAGCATGAAAGGGGAAATTAACAATGACACAATAATACTGGGATATTTTAATACCCCACTCACACCTATGGATAGATCAACTAAACAGAAAATTAATAAGGAAACACAAACTAAATGATAAAATGGACCAGTTAAACCTAATTGATATCTATAGGACATTTTACCCCAAAACAATGAATTTCACCTTTTTTCTCAAGTGCACACAGAACCTTCTCCAGGATAGATCACATCCTGGATGATAAATCTAGCCTTGATAAATTAAAAAAACTTGATATCATTCCAAGCCTCTTTTCTGACCACAATGCAGTAAGATTAGATCTCAATTACAGCAGAAAAACTATTAAAAATTCCAACATATAGAGGCTGAACAACACGCTGCTGAATAGCCAACAAATCACAGAAGAAATCAAAAAAGAAATCAAAATATGCATAGAAATGAATGAAAATGAAAACAAAACAACCCCAAACCTGTGGGACACTGTAAAAGCAGTGCTAAGGGGAAAGTTCATAGCAATACAGGCATACCTCAAGAAACAAGAAAAAAGTCAAATAAATAACCTAACTCTACACCTAAAGCAACTAGAAAAGGAAGAAATGAAGAACCCCAGGGTTAGTAGAAGGAAAGAAATCTTAAAAATTAGGGCAGAAATAAATGCAAAAGAAACAAAAGAGACCATAGCAAAAATCAACAAAGCCAAAAGCTGGTTCTTTGATAAGATAAATAAAATTGAGAAACCATTAGCAAGACTCATCAAGAAACAAAGGGAGAAAAATCAAATCAATAAAATTAGAAATGAAAAGGGAGAGATCACAACAGACAACACAGAAATACAAAGGATCATAAGAGACTACTATCAGCAATTATATGCCAATAAAATGGACAACATGGAAGAAATGGACAAATTCTTAGAAAAGTACAACTTTCCAAAACTGAACCAGGAAGAAATAGAAAATCTTAACACACCCATCACAAGCACGGAAATTGAAACTGTAATCAGAAATCTTCCAGCAAACAAAAGCCCAGGTCCAGACGGCTTCACAGCTGAATTCTACCAAAAATTTAGAGAAGAGCTAACACCTATCCTACTCAAACTCTTGCAGAAAATTGCAGAGGAAGGTAAACTTCCAAACTCATTCTATGAGGCCACCATCACCCTAATACCAAAACCTGACAAAGATCCCACAAAAAAAGAAAACTACAGGCCAATATCACTGATGAACATAGATGCAAAAATCCTAAACAAAATTCTAGTAATCAGAATCCAACAACACATTAAAAAGATCATACACCATGACCAAGTGGGCTTTATCCCAGGGATGCAAGGATTCTTCAATATCCGCAAATCAATCAATGTAATACACTACATTAACAAATTGAAAAAAAAAGCCATATGATTATCTCAATAGTTGCAGAGAAAGCCTTTGACAAAATTCAACATCCATTTATGATAAAAACTCTCCAGAAAGCAGGAATAGAAGGAACATACCTCAACATAATAAAAGCTATATATGACAAACCCACAGTAAACATTATCCTCAATGGTGAAAAATTCAAAGCATTTCCCCTAAAGTCAGGAACAAGACAAGGGTGCCCACTTTCACCATTACTATTCAACATAGTTTTGGCAACAGCAATCAGAGCAGAAAAAGAAATGAAAGGAATCCAAATTGGAAAAGAAGAAGTAAAACTCTCACTGTTTGCAGATGACATGATCTTTTACATAGAAAACCCTAAAGATTCTACCAGAAAATTACTAGAACTAATCAATGACTATAGTAAAGTTGCAGGATATAAAATCAAGACACAGAAATCCCTTGCATTCCTATACACTAATAATGAGAAAATAGAGAAATTAAAGAAACAATTCTATTCACCATTGCAACGAAAAGAATAAAATCCTTAGGAATATATCTACCTAAAGAAACTAAAGACCTATATATAGAAAACTATAAAACACTAGTGAAAGAAATCAAAGAGGACACTAATAGATGGAGAAATATACCATGTTCATGGATTGGAAGAATCAATATAGTGAAAATGAGTATACTACCTAAAGCAATCTATAGATTGAATGCAATTCCTTTCAAACTACCAACGGTATTTTTCACAGAGCTAGAACTAATAATTTCACAATTTGTATGGAAATACAAAAAACCACGAATAGGCAAAGCAATCTTGAGAAAGATGAGTGGAACTGGAGGAATCAACCTGCCTGCCATCAGGCTCTACTACAAGGCCTCAGTCATCAAAACAGTATGGTACTGGCACAAAAACAGAAATGTAGATCAATGGAACAAAATAGAAAACCCAGTGATAAATCGATGCACCTATGGACACCTTATCTTTGACAAAGGAGGTAAGAATATACAATGGATTAAGGACAATCTCTTTAACAATGGTGCTGGGAAAACTGGTCAACCACTTGTAAAAGAATGAAACTAGAACACTGTCTAACACCATACACAAAAATAAACTCAAAATGGATTAAAGATCTAAACATAAGACCAGAAACTATAAACTCCTAGAGGCGAACATATGCAAAACACTCTCTGACATAAATCACAGCAGGATCTTCTATGACCCACCTCCCAGAATATTGGAAATAAAAGCAAAAATAAACAAATGGGACCTAATTAAACTTAAAAGCTTCTGCATAACAAAGGAGACTCTAAACAAGGTGAAAAGACAGCTTTCAGAATGTCAGAAAATAATAGCAAATGAAGCAACTGACAAACAACTAATCTCAAAAATATACAAGCAACTCCTGCAGCTCAATTTCAGAAAAATAAATGACCCAATCAAAAAATGGGCCAAAGAACTAAATAGACATTTCTCCAAAGAAGACATACAGATGGCTAACAAACAGATGAAAAGACGCTCAACATCACTCATTATCAGAGAAATGCAAATCAAAACCACAGTGAGCTACCATTTCACGCCAGTCAGAATGGCTGTGATCCAAAAGTCTACAAGCAATAAATGCTGGAGAGGGTGTGGAGAAAAGGGAACCCTCTTACACTGTTGGTGGGAATGCAAACTAGTACATCCACTATGGAGAAAGTGTGGAGATTCCTTAAAAAACTGGAAATAGAACTGCCATATGACCCAGCAATCCCATTGCTGGGTATACACTCTGAGGAAACCAGAATTGAAAGAGACACGTGTACCCCAATGTTCATCACAGCACTGTTTAAAATAGCCATGACATGGAAGCAACCTAGATGTCCATGAGCAGATGAATGGATAAGAAAGCTGTGGTATATATACACAATGGAGTGTTACTCAGCCATTAAAAAGAATGCATTTGAATCAGTTCTAATGAGGTGGATGAAACTGGAGCCTATTATACAGAGTGAAGTAAGCCAGAAAGAAAAACACCAATACAGTATACTAATGCATATATGTGGAATTTAGGAAGATGGTAACAATAACCCTGTATGCAAGACAACAAAAGAGACGCATATGTATAGAACAGTCTTTTGGACTCTGCGGTAGAGGGAAAGGGTGGGATGACTTGGGAGAATGACATTGAAACATGTATAATATCATATATGAAACAAATGGCCAGTCCAAGTTCGATGCATGATACTGGTTGCTTGAGTCTGGTGCACTGGGATGACCCAGAGGGATGGTACAGGGAGCGAAGAGGGAGGGGGGTTCGGTATGGGGAACTCGTGTATACCTGTGGTGGATTCATGTTGATGTATGGCAAAACCAATACAATATTGTAAAGTAATTAATCTCCAATTAAAATAAATAAATTTATATTTAAAAAAGAAAAACAATCATTGTTTAATTTAATTTTATTCTCTAGCTTAATAAAAATTTTCATGACAATTTGCAGATAATAAAAAGTATCCAAGGTTGCAAAAATAAATAAATAAATAAAGCAACCTCTCTACTCAGCACTGTAGTTAATTAGATAGATATTTGATGACCACTCAATGAGTCATTGTAAATGGATTTCTATCTTTTATGAAGTTGAGAATGATAAATTTGTCAGTCCACACTAATTCTGTGATCTGACACTAGCTTTCAACCCAGTAATGATACTTCAACAAAATTTGTATCTCTTATAAATCTTTGTGTTTGTGCTCAGGTGCTCAGTTGTGTCTGCAGTTTTGAGACTCCATGGACTATAGCCTGCCAGGCTTCTCTGTCCATGGGATTATCCCGGCAGGAATACTGGAGTGGGTAGGCATTTCTTCCTCCAGGGCATCTTCCTGACTCAGGGATAAAAAAAGCTCTGCTGTCTCCTGCAGTTCCTGCATTGAAGGAAGATTCTTTATGACTGAGACACCTGGGAAGCCTTCAGTTCAGTTCAGTCCAGTCACTCAGTCATGACCGACTCTTTGCAACCCCATGAATCGCAGCATGCCAGGCCTCCCTGTACACCACCAACTGCCGGAGTTCACTCAGACTCACGTCCATCGAGTCAGTGATGCCATACAACCTTCTCATCCTCTGTCATCTCCTTTTCCTCCTGCCCCCAATCCCTCCCAGCATCAGAGTCATTTCCAATGAGTCAACATTTCGCATGAGGTGACCAAAGTACTGGAGTTTCAGCTTTAGCATCATTCCTTCCAAAGAAATCCCAGGGCTGATCTCCTTAAGAATGGACTGGTTGGATCTCCTTGCAGTCCAAGGGACTCTCAATGGTCTTCTCCAACACCACAGTTCAAAAACATCAGTTCTTCAGCGCTCAGCTTTCTTCACAGTCCAACTCTCACATCCATACATGACCACTGGAAAAACCATAGTCTTGACTACACGAACCTTTGTCAGCAAAGTAATGTCTCTGCTTTTCAATATGCTATCTATGTTGGTCATAACTTTCCTTCCAAGGAGTAAGCATCATTTAATTTCATGGCTGCAGTAACCATCTGCAGTGATTTTGGAGTCCAAAAAACTAAAGTCTGACACTGTTTCCCCATGTATTTCCCAAGAAGTGATGGGACCAGATGCCATGATCTTCATTTTCTGAATGTTGAGCTTTAGGCCAATTTTTTCACTCTCCTCTTTCACTTTCATAATTTTAATTTTTAATTCAGACTATCTGAACATGGTGTGTGAGTGTGGTTCTATATAGGAATATTTCTGAGTTGAATTGAATTACATTTATTTATCAAATACTTTCAATATTTATATTTATTTATTTTAGTAGATAATTGTAATGGTCTTTACAGTTGGTGACAATATATGTGTCATTCTTCTTTAGTTGCAAAACAATAACTTAAAGATCAGTTCCTGGCCTAGGATATAGTGGCCTGGCTTCTTCTCCTTAGCAAATGACATTCTGATTCCATTTTTTTAAATTTTCTTGTTATAAATTGTGAATAATATTGTCTTTTTTAAAATTCCATATGAATATTATTCAATGAAAGTGGCTGAACTAAGTGCATTTACCATCTCTATGTACAGGCAAATAATGTAATTGCTTTCATAATTATCATGTTTATCTAATTCTAGAACTTTCATAATAAACAACTACTTTAAGAAGTACTGTGAATTTCATCTTGTTTGAAGTGCCATTATTATAATAAGACTCATAGTTACCACTTAATGTTTATGAAAGTAATATGTTAAAATCATGGTTTGCATATGTAAGTTAAACCACAAATAACTATAATAAAGTTTAAATATCAATTCGTTATCCACCTAAATATTTAGTTTGCACAATACTAAATACTCAGACATCATAATAAATTCATGTATTTTCAAATACCTAAATTCATAAAAAATCAATATTTCTTTATTTTTTTTTCTCCCTCTTTTCATAGTGTTGGTCTTCATGTAAACTCAAGAAGGAAGTCAAAATTAAAGATGCATGACAGAGAAAGTTCTCCTCTGCTGTTCAGGTAATTTCAGGAAACAACTGATTTGCTGGCAAAGTCTGCTAATGTGGTGAAATACCCCTGAGGTTTTATTAGCCGCAACTGAGACGCTTTAGAGAATGTGCCAACAAACAGGACATGTGGTTATTTTAAGGTTCCTCCAAAGGTACCACTTAAAAGTCAACAAAGACATTCACTGTAACTGAGCTAGATGGCAGGTCTAAATCTTACATTGTTGCCTCTTTCTTGGTAAACTAACGGCTGCCTGGGGCCTTGGCCATGGACCTATGTCAGGCATGTCATAGGTGAGATTGAAATCATATAATCATAGACTCTCAGCTTTCAATGGATCTTACAAGTCATAACATCATCCTTCATCCTTATCTTTCCTATATTAATTTGTATCTTTTTCAGCATATATAACATTTAAGAAAGATGGATTCAAGTAAATATCATCAATTTAGAAGTAGAAATATTTTGGAGACTTTTTTTCCTTTTTGATATATATTTAAATTACTGAGAAGAAAAATAATATTAGTTAGAATTATATCATAATAATTAAAGAATTCAAAGTTTCATCCAAATTTGCTACAATTTATATTACAGCCTAAGAAGGTTCTTTGATATTGCACAATTGTTAAAAATATCTCTGTTAAAAATTACACATTACTTAAGGAGATGCCTGTATTCCAATGATAAATTTCTTTAGTGTTCAACATTCCATATTGTTTCTAAATTTTCCACAGCTCTTAATAATTATGTTGGACATATTTGTAAATAACAATTTTTCTCCTTTAAAAATATTTTCCATTAGAGCTTATTTCTAGAAACAGTAGTATGGAACCAAAGAAAAGTGAAAAGAGGAATTTCTATTTCTTCAGTTATTTCTAAAATAATGTTATTACATAACTTATGTCCAACTCTTACCTTATGTACACCATACCCTTGTCTGATCTGTTGGTATATCATATATCAGAATAAGAAAATGCAATAAAGCTGTTGCACTTTGTTTCCTCATAACTGCAATTTCCAGTTTTGAAATCAATTTTTATTGGAGTATAGTTGACTTACAATGTTGTGGTTATTTTGTGTAACTAAAAACTAAGCTCTATCCATTTATCTTTTTAAAACTTTTTTATTCTTTATTATTATTATTTTTTACTTTAAAATATTGTATTGGTTTTGCCATACATCAGTATGAATCCGCCACGGGTGTACATGTGTTCCCCATCCTGAACCCCCTCCCACCTCCCTCCTCATCCCATCCCTCTGGGTCATCATCCCAGTGTACCAGCCCCAAGAACCCTGTCTCATACATCGAACCTAGTCTGGCGATTCATTTCACATATGATAATTTACATGTTTCAATGCCATTCTCCCATATCTTCCCATCCTTGCCCTATGGGATTAGCCACTATTCTCACTTGAAATAAGGTAGTTTGTAGTTTCTTAACTGTGGCTAATTGGACCCCAAGGGTAGTTTCAACAAAAGACATGGTTTTCTTTGTGTAATTCTTTCAATGAGCTTCATTGTTTCCCAAGTGAGAACTGCCTAGGGAAATAAGAATTTGTATGCAGGTCAGGAAGCAACAGACTGGTTCCAAATAGGAAAAGGAGTTAAATTTTGCCTACAAACAGGATGTGTATGACACCTTTAAGACTCAAGAGGAAGATCTTATGCAAAGATACTGTTTATAAATCAATAAAGACACTTTCTGTAGCTGAGCTAGTTGACATTTTTAACTTTACAACTTATCTCATTTTTGGTGAACTAACAGTTGCCTGAAGCCCTGGTCATGGACCTATGTCAGACACGTTCATAGGTGAGATTTTTTTTTTTTTAATGAAATCATGTAATCATAGACCCTCAAGTTTAAATGATCTTACAAATTATATAATCATCCCTCATCCTCACTGATATGAGATTTAAATCCTTTCTTCAGTAAGCATCCAGAATGTTAGACTCAACTACAATGCTACCAACTTAGAAGTAAAAGTGTGTATTTTTCTCAGTGATACATATTTATATTAGTTAAAAAAAATAATTATTTAGAATAATTTTGTATTTCAACTTTGCATCCAAAATTTTCCCACTTAATTATACAACATTAGAATTTTCCTAAGATGTTGCACAACTTTTTAAAACACCCAAAAATAATCATTTCATTAATACAGCTAAATTTTTCACAGCTCTTAACAGTTGTAAATAATGAATTTTCCATTTCTAAAATATTTTCCTTTAGAATTTATTCCTAGGAAGAATATTGTGGAGCCAAAGAAAAATGAAAAAGTAATTTCTATTTCTTCAGAGTTATTTCTAAAACACTTAATTAGACATAACTATGTCTAATTCTGCTCTATGTATTGATACACTATTATCTTTTCTGATCATTTCTGGGATCCCAATTCAAAATAAGAGAATATAATGAAGCTGCAGCAGTTTGTTTCCACATAAGTATAAAATTTTTATTTTGTATAATTTAAAAACAAAATTCTTTATCCTTGAAAGGGAAATAATTTTTTTTCCAGAATACATTGTATTATGTTTATGGTTTCTCTTCTCTTTTTTTGGGAAATGTATATCCCCAATTTTTCATTCTATTAGTAATGCAGTATCCTGGAAACAGGAATGATAGCTAGTATGGAAAGACTGGAGAGGAAGGCATAGGAATGTATTTGGCAAAAACATAAAGGAGTGGGAAAAGCATTCCTATCATGGTGGGATGAGCTGCTGTTGTTTGGTAATAAAATATCAGGCGTTAAGAGCAATTAACATGGATTCTTTTTATCACTCTGTGTAAACATACATACATTAAAATACAGATTAAGTATCCAATAAATATTGTTGGGGACTTCCCTAGTGGCTCAGAGGGTATTTGTTGAATGAATTAACTTGGAATAAGTATTTACCAGTATGCAACAGATTTGATATACTTGTGTTAGTCTGTGTATATATGTATAGTGCATTATCTATCTCTTTATCTTACCTGGCAAGTTATTTCAGTTAGTTCTCCACATTGAAATTTTCATTTTAAAACTTTGAAAATAAGGATTTCTTTTCCCTAACAGATCCTTATGTATTGAACACCTATGAAAGAGTTTTTTTATCCATGTCTACTGAATCTGTACTTTACTTTATATTTTTACAACAATATAAAAATGTTAAATTGTATGTGAATCAAAGTTTTAAAGAATAAAAAAATCAATTAATAAATGCCATAATCATCTTGAAAGTAAAATGACTCAGTAAAATTCTCTTTCTTAGAGGCAAGAATATTTTCACATTCACCCCAGAAAGAGTATCAGAAATTACTAAATTGGAATGCAGCTTCCTTTCAAAAGCTTGTTTCTCATCAAGTAATGATAAACAGAGCAGGAGAATGAGAACACTTAAATTTCTCCCAAGTTTATGGGTAGGACAAGCAGTTGTATACTTATCCATGGAAATGGCAATTCACCAAGAATTTAATCATCATCTAATAGGTTTCATGCATTACAGATATTATGCCAGGTACTATGATAAGTGAGGAAACACAGTTGAATGCTATATGTGTTCTGATAGGTACCAGAGAGGATGTGTTGCCAAAGACTTTTATATATGTATACACACACACACACACACACACACACACACACATATATATATATATATATATAAAATCTTTAACATGCCTGCTTATGACAGATATTTATTGATGATGTCTTTCCACAGTAAGAGCTGAGAGTTCAGATGCAAATTCTAATGGAAGAGGGAGTAACTCTTACATCTGAGGGGTAACTGTAGGCTTACAGGATGAATCTGAGAATTGCAATTTGTAAATTGACTAAAAGGAAGGCTCAGAAGTATGGAGCACTAAGATGACTTGTCAGACTCATGTGGAATTGGAGCCAGGAGAAGAATCCAGATCCCATAGCCCAATGTTTTCTCAGTAAATTAAAAGTTGATTGATAGGTGTTTACAGGCGAGAGAGACTAGATGTCTGAAGAGGTAAAAAGCATCATGGAGGAAGAATTAAAAAAATAATAACATTAAAGCAACTACGGGGCAGAAGTATCAAGGACATGCTCCACATTCACCGCAACTGCTCTGTTTTTGTTCTAAGACATTCAGACAACTCTTTCCTAATTAACAAGTATCATTCTTTATATCTTTGTAGGCAATTCAGGCCCCAGGAAGGTGGGAGTTCATAAATGAATCTCATGGCTCCCAACAATGTGACTGAATTTGTTCTCTTGGGACTCACATAGAATCCACCCTTGCAGAAAATACTCTTTGTTGTCTTTTTGTTCATTTTCCTGTTCACTGTGCTCACCAATCTGTTCATTGTCATCACCATCTCCCTCAGCCCCACACTTTCTGTCCCCGTGTACTTCTTTCTCACTCACTTGTCCTTCATAGATGGCATCTTCAGCTCTGTCACCACCCCCAAAATGATCATTGACCTGCTGTACCAGAGGAGAACCATCTCCTGGGCTGGATGCCTGACTCAACCCTTTCTGGAGCACTTTCTGGCAGCATCAGAGGTCATCATCCTCATCATGTCCATGGCCTCTGACCGCTACATGGACATCTGCAAGCCTCTGCACTACACGGCCATCATGAGATAGAGGCTCTGCCAGCTCCTGGTGGTGGTGGCCTGGACTGGGGGGATCCTGCATGCCACCGTGCAGATGTTATTCACTGTGGACTTGACCTTCTGTGGACCCAATATCATTAATCACTTCATATGTGATTTCTTTTCACTGTTGGAAATTGCCTGCAGCAACACTTACAGGCTGGGAATGGTGGTGGCCACTAACAGTGGGGGCATGTGCTTACTTATGTTTTTAATGCTGCTCATCTCCTACATAGTCATCCTGAGCTCCCTGAAATCCCAAGGATCTGAAGGATGGCACAAGGCCCTCCCATGTGGCTCCCACTTTACAGTAGTGGTGCTCTATTTTATCCCTTGTATTTTCACCTATACCCGTCCAGTGATCAGTTACCCTGAAGACAAGTTGGTGAGTGTGTTCTTTGCAATCCTCACTCCCACGTTAAATCCTATCATTTACACAGTGAGAAACAGAGGTGAAAAATGCTGTGAGGAGTTTGTTGAAGAGGACAGTAATGTAGCTGTTCATGATGCCAATTAGAGGATGATTTATATGCATTGATATCCTTGAACCTATTGTAAATTGTGATAGAAACTAAAATACTTTGCAGAACACTGACAGAAAAAAAGGCTCTGAAACTAACATTTGTTGATAATTTAGTATTGTCTAGATGCAGGAAGTGAAGAGGAACTAAAAGGCCTCTTGATGAAAATGAAAGAGAAGAGTGAAAAAGTTGGCTTAAAACTCAACATTCAGAAAACAAAGATCATGACATCTGGTCCCATCACTTCACGGGAAATAGATGGGGAAACAGTGGAAACAGAGTCAGACTTTATTTTTTTATGGGTTCCAAAATCACTGCAGATGGTGACTGCAGCCATAAAATTAAGACGTTTACTCCTTGGAAGAAAAGTTATGACCAACCTAGATAGCATATTGAAAAGCAGAGACATTACTTTGCCAACAAAGGTCCATCTAGTCAAGGCTTTGCTTTTCCAGTGGTCATGTATGGATGTGAGAGTTGGACTGTGAAGAAAGCTGAGCGCCAAAGAATTAATGCCTTTGAACTGTGGTGTTGGAGAAGACTCTTGAGAGTCCCTTGGACTGCAAGGAGATCCAACCAGTCCATTCTGAAGGAGATCAGCCCTGGGTGTTCTTTGGAATGAACGATGCTAAAGCTGAAATTCCAGTACTTTGGCCACCTCATGCAAAAAGACTCTGATGCTGGGAGGGATTGGGGGCAGGAAGAGAAGGGGACGACAGAGGACGAGATGGCTGGATGGCATCACTGAGTCGATGGATGTGAGTCTGAATGAACTCTGGGAGTTGGTGATGGCCAGGGAGGCCTGGTGTGCTGCGATTCATGGGGTCGCAAAGAGTCGGACACGACTGAGAGACTGAACTGAACTGAGACATATCTTTGGAGAAGGCACTGGCGACCCACTCCAGTACTCTTGCCTGGAAACTCCCGTGGAAGGAGGAGCCTGGTAGGCTGCAGTCCATGGGATCGCTAAGAGTCGGACACGACTGGGTGACTTCACTTTCCCTTTTCACTTTCATGCATTGGAGAAGGAAATGGTAACCCACTCCAGTGTTCTTGCCTGGAGAATCCCTGGGACGGAGGAGCCTGGTGGGCTGGCGTCTATGGGGTTGCACAGAATCAGACACGACTGACTTGACTTAGCAGCAACAGCAGACATATCTTAGGCATTTTTGTAAATTTTAATATAGTTTCTAGAGACTAACACACACACACACATAGACTTCAATATTAATGTTCGTAGCCACAAGATAAATAATAAAGAAAATGTAAACCACTAGTTTTATGTTTGTAGAGTTTATTATTCTCCACTGTTACTACTACTTTACTGAATTTTCCATATATCTTACTTGGATAAAATTGACTTTTCTATAGACCATTGATCTCTGAACTTTTTCTAGTTTTGTTTAGCTTGTGGTAAAACAAATAAGGGATAAAAATTGTTTGATAAATACCAAGGGAAGGGGCAATTGAATAAGGAAATCACAGATGAATTTTTTTCTGCACTATGAAATCATCAAAATCAAAAGAGAGACACTCACAGTAGGAGGAATGAATAATTCACAATCTATCTACAATTATTATTTTTTTTTTGGCACAAACATTATACGGGGATTTTTAAATTAACCTTAATTGTCTTTTATTTTCTTAAATATCCTCATGGTTCACATTTTTCATGAATATAATAGAAATGTTTTCATCTTCATAGCAAGATTTGAGGAACCATTTGAAACAAGAAGAGTAAACACTTTTATAAATTGCAACAAAAAAAGCATATGGTTAGTTTCCAAAGAATTTCAGAAAAACATCTACTCTTGCTTCATTGACTACACTAAAGCCTTTGACTGTGTGTATCACAGTAAACTGGAAAATTCTTAAAGAAATAGAAACACCAAACCACCTTACCTGCATCCTGAGAAATCTGTATGCAGGTAAGAAGCAACAGTTAGAATTGGAAATGGAACAAAGAACTGGTTCCAAATTGGGAAAGAAGTAGGTCAAGGCTGTATATTATCACCCTGCTTATTTAACTCATATGCAGAGTACATCATGCCAAATGCTGAGCTGGATGAAGCACAAGCTGGAATCAAGATTTCTGGGAGAAATATCATAAACATTAGACATGTAGATGACACCACCCTTATGACCTGCTGCACTGGAGGAGAACCATCTCCTGGGATGGCTGCCTGACTCAGCTCTTTATGGAGCACTTCCTGAGAGCATCAGAGACCCATCATCCTCACTGTCATGTCCTATGACTGCTACATGGCCATCTGCAAGCCTCTGCACTACACAACCACTATTCGACAGTGGGTCTGCCAGCTCCTGGTGGTGGTGGCCTGGACTGGGGGTATCCTGCATGCCACCATGCAGGTTCTTTTCACCATGGACTTGACCTTATGTGCCTCAAATCTTATTGACCACTTTATGTGTAATTTCTTCTCACTGTTAAAACTATCCGTCAGCCACACCTACATGCTTGGAATCATGGTAGCAGCTAACACTGGGGCCATGTGCTTGCTCATTTTTTCCTGCTCCTCATCTCCTACACAGTCATCCTGAGCTCCCTGAAATCCCATGGCTCTGAAGGAAGGCTCAAGGCCCTCTCTACATGTGGCTCCCACTTTACAGTAGTGGTGCTCTCTTTCGCCCCTTGTACATTCACCTACATGCATCCTGTGACCACTTACCCTGTGGACAAGTGGGTGTCTGTGTTCTTTGCAATTCTCACTCCTATGTTAAATCCTATCATTTACACAGTTAGAAATGCAGAGGTGAAAAATGCAGTGAAAGTTTTGTTGACAAGGAGAGTAACTTAGGCTGTTCATAGTGCCTAGAAAGTGATGAGTTAAATACTTAGGAAGGGTTATACCTGTTGTAAAGTTTGAATGCCATCTAAGAAAATTTCCATGTCACTAACAAAAACAATAAAGAAAAAAGACCCAGAAAATAGCAATTGCTGTTTATTTAATATTGATATCTTTAATGTACTTTCCCAGTGTTTCAGCGTTCATGTTCATACCTTCAGAATTGGCAATGGAAAGAATAGCTATAAACACCCAGTTTGGTGACTGTAGAATATGTGTTTTTCCAGAGCCTCACTGGTACTTTACCAAGTTCTTCATATATGTCTTTGGATGAAATGCACATTGTCATAGCACTATGATGGCAGAACTCCTATTTTTGCTTAGCCTGTGGTAACAAAAACAAAGGATAGAAATTCTTAGGTAGGTACACAGTGGAGAGACAGTTGAGAGAAGGAATAACACCTGAATTTTTATTTGCACAATGAATTTACCCAAAGCAAAATGAGTGACAACCACAAAAGGAAGAAAATAATAATTCATAGTCCTAAATTATTAAAACAAAAAGTGCAGAAGAAATTTTGAAGTTACTCTTAATTTACTCTATTTTCTTCAATAAGCCTATGGTTCACAGATTTTCTTGAATATAAAGAAAATATTTCCATTTTCCAGATCAAGACTTGAAGAACCATTTTTAAAAAGGTTAAGCATCTTTCACTAATATCAAGACCAAAGTTTATGGTTTAGTTCCAAAGTTGTAGCTCTTTTAGGTCTGATACACATATTTACATGAAAGAACCTCTTATCTATCAGGCACATTCACTTCAGTTGACTTATACATGTACTAAACTAGTGGTTCCATTATCATTATAGTTATTATTATCATTATCTCCATTTAACAAGGGAGCAAATTGAAGATGAGAGATTTAGTAATTTACTTGCCTCACATCACATGTTTTTCCTCCATAAAGTGGGTCAGGAGCTATTACACTGGAATTCAACTTCCTTGGCTGCTGCTGTTTGGTCCCTGAGTCATGTCTGACTCTTTGTGGCCCTGTGGACTGCAGCCCACCAGGCTCCTCTGTCCATGGGGTTTCCCAGGCTAGAATACTGGAGTGGGTTGCCATATCCTTCTTCAGGGGATCTTCCCAACCCAGGGACTGAACCCACATCTTTGGCTTGGCAGGAGGATTCTTTACCACTGGGCCACTGGGAAGCCAACAGCTTCTATACAAACTTCCAATCTAGGACATAAAAACTCAGTCTTAGTTTCTTACAAATGAAACATGATTGTCTATAGCATACTTGGATCTATAGATAAGAAAATTGACTGCAGTATTAATGATTCACTTTGTCCTTCTAGAAAATGGTGTCCAACTTGTTTCAGGCTTCTCTCACATGTAGCATTATATACTTCAGCAGTACAACTTTCTGTTTTGTTTTGTTTTTTTCTTTTCTTTTTCTTTTTGTGAAAGTTCAAGGTATGCCCCATTACTTTTACAAACAACCAGCATCGCTATAGTAATGGTAACTTATAATGGAAAATGATCCAATAAAGAACACACATACTCAATCACACACATACGTGTTCTTTCTCAGATTCTATATATATATATTCATATATATATATATAAAAATATATATATATGAACCACATTACCACTTTAGTGTACACCTGAAAGTAATATAGCATTGTAAATTAACTATACTTCAATAAAAGATGAAAAAATATTGTAGAAACACACCAATTTTAGTACGATAATGGATTTCTTTTTATAAAATAAAAATCCCCTTTAGATTTATTTCCATTAGTGAAAACAAGTACAAATGTTGGTCTTTGTAAAAACCAATTGTCTAAGGTGAACTTTCTGAAAATTGGGGAAACCTGCAGTGCTCTTTTATGCAGGTGAAAAATGCACAAAGATATAATGCAATAAGGTAATGTAGAATACCTTATACTATATTATTAATGTCTTTATGAGTCTAAGATTCTCTGGCTAGAGCACTCCAACACATATTCCTTCTCAATGAATGTCACTTTCTCAAATATAGTGATTAACTGAAACTATCAATAATCTGGACATTTAGTAATGTCTGAGCATGGTACAGGGGTGCTTGTGTTTACAGAGTTATGCAGGGTTGTCTCCCATTTATTAGAAACAGAACTTTTCTCACAATATCTAAGCCTAGAAAATGATATAATTAGCACTTAATTCATTCTGTCTTGTGACTAATAGATGAGAGTAATTCAGATGTTGTTCCTAAGTTATGTCTGATTCTTTGTGACCCCATGTGCTGCAGCATGACAGATTTCTCTGTCCTTCACTATCTCCCAGAGTTTGTTCAAACTCATGTACATTGAGTCAGTGATACCATCCTACCATCTCATCCTCTGTCGTCCCTGTCTCCTCCTTCCCTCAAACTTTCGCGATATCAGAGTCTTTTCTAATGAGTTGGCTTTTCACATCAGATGGCCAAATTATTGGGGCTTCAGCTTCATCATCAATCCTTCCAATGAATATTCAAGATTGATTTCCCCCTTTAGGACTGACTGGTTTGATGTCTTTGCAGTCCAAAGGACTCTCAAGAGTTTTCTCCAACACTACAGTTAAAAAGTGTCAATTCTTCAGCACTCAGCCTTCTATATGGTTGAAATCTCACATCCATACGTGACTGCTGGAAAAAACATAGTTTTCACTATATGGACCTTTGTCAGCAATGTGATGTCTCTGATTTTTAATACACTGTCTAGATTTGTCATAGCTTTTCTTCCAAGGAGCAAGCGTCTTTTAATTTCATGGCTGCAATCACCATTATCAGTCATTATGGCTGCACAACACCACTGCTACAGTGATTTTGAAACCCAAGAAAATAAACTCTGACCATTTCCACATTTTCCCCATGTATTTGCCATGAAGTAATGGGACCAGAGGCTATGCTCTTACTCTTTTGAATGTTTAATGTTAAGCCAGCTTTTTCCACTCTTTCCTTTCACCCTCTTAAAGAGGCTCTTTAGTTCCTTTTCACTTTCTGCCATTAGAGTGGTATTATCTGCAGATCTGTGGTTGTTGGTATCTCCCCTGAAAATCTTGATTCCAGCTTGTGATTCATCCATCCCAGCATTTCATATAATGTACTCTGCACAGAAGTTCAATAAGCAGCACGACAATATACAACCTTGAATGGCTCTTTTCCCACTTTAGAACCATCTCCAGTTGTAACTGTTGCTTCTTGACCTGTGTACAGATTTCTCAGGAGATAGGTAAAGTACTCTGGGATTCTCATTTCTTTCAGAATTTACCAGTTTGTTGTGATCCACACAATCATGTATTTAGAATAGTCAATGAAACATAAGTAGATTTATTTTTTCAATTTTTTGCTTACTTTTTCTATGATTCAACTGATGTTGTCGATTTGATCTCTGATTCCTCTGCCTTTTCTAAATTCAGCTTGAATGCCTGGAAGTTCTGAGTTCACAAATTGTTGAAGCCTAGCTGGAAGTATTTTGATCAGTACCTTGTTAGCATAGACTTTCCTAGTAGCTGAGATGTAAAGAATCCTTCTGCCAATGCTGGAGACCTGGGTTTAATCCCAGGGTTGGAAGATCCCCTGGAGAAGGGAATGGGAACCCATGCCAATATTCTTGCCTGTATAATTTCATGAACAGAGGAGCACGGTAGGCTCTAGTTCATGGGGTTGCAAAGAGTCAGACACTACTGGACAACCAGCTCTTAATATGAACTTTACTAATATGTGAAATGAACACAATTGTACAGTAGTTTGAACATTCTTTGGCAGTTCCCTTCTTTGGGATTGGAATGAAAACCGACTTTTTCCAGTCCTGTGACTACTGCTGAGTTTTCCAAATGTGCTGGCATATTGAGTGCAGCACTTTAACAGCATCAGGTTTTAGTATTTTAAATAGCTGAGTTGGAATGCAGTTTTAAGGATGGGAAAAGTCTTAAGTGAATGTAGTGTCTAATCTAAGACTAAACTTAGAATTTGAAGAGGGAGTCTAGGCAATGATTGTGTCTTAGGAGCTATACCAGGGGCTCAGTGGATGGCTTAGAAGATTATTGAGGCACAAATTATAAATTGTCAACATAAAACTTGGAAGGTGTCAGAACTGAAGTTAAAAGGGTAAACTGTATGATATTTTGCTTGATCATGAGTAAGTTTAAAGCTTGTTTAGATGTTCCTTTGCATTCATGAAGAATCTCTTCTGAGGACCAACTGCCATGTGACTACTTCATATTCATTAAAAACAAACAACTAAACAAACAAAAAATATAGTATTAAATCATGTTTTCATGAGAATCAATGAGATACAATATGTGGATCTGTTGTATAAGCATTGTTGCTGTTGTTCTTTAAATCATGTCTGACTCTTTGTGACCCTGTGAAATGAAGCACACCTGGCTTCTCTGTCCATTACTATCTCCCTGAGTTTGCTCAAATTCATGTCCACTGAGTTAGTGATGCCATCCAACAATCTCATCCTCTGTTGCCCCCTTCTCCTCCTGCCCTCAGTGTTTCCCAGGATCAGGGGCTTTTCTAGTGAGTTAGCTCCTTGCATCCGGTGGCCAAAGTATGGGCTTCCCTGACAGCTCAATTGGTAAAGAACCTTCCTGCAATGCAGAAGACCCCAGTTCAATTCCTGAATTGGGAAGATCTGCTGGAAAAGGGAAAGGCTACACATGCCAGTATTCTTGGGCTTCTCTTGTGTCTCAGCTGGTAAAGAATTCTTCAAGGGGAAGACCTGGATTAAATGGAGCTTCAGCTTCAGCATCAGTCCTTTCAGTGACTATTCAGGGTTGATTTCCTTTAGGACTGACTGGTTTGATCTCCTTGCAGTGCAAGGGACTCTCAAGAGTCTTCTCCAGCACCACAGTTTGAAAGCATCAGTTCTTTGGCACTCAGCCTTCTTTATGGTCCAGCTCTCACACCCAGACAAGACTACTGGAAAAAATCATAGATTTGACTATATGGAATTTTGTTGGCAAAGTGATGTCTCTGCTTTTTAAAACACTGTCTAGTTTTGATATAGCTATTCTCCCAAGGAGCAAGGGTCTTTTATTTTGCTGGCTGCAGTCACCATCTGTATCAATTTTGAAGCCCAAGAAAATGAAATCTGAAAGTTTGCATATTTCCCCCATCTAGTTGCCATGAAGTGATAGGAATAAATGCCATGATCTTCATTTTTAGAATGTTCAGTTTCAAGCCAGCTTTTTCACTCTCCTCTTTCACCTTCATCAAGAGGTTCTTTTTATTTATTTTTTTGTCTTTTTTAAAATTTTTTAACTTTACAATATTGTATTGGTTTTTCCATATATCAACATGAATCTGCCACAGGTATACACGTGTTCCTCTGAACACGTGTAACACAGGTTCCATCCTGAACCCTCCTCCCTCCTCCCTCCTCCCTCCCCGTACCATCCCTCTGGGTCATCCCAGTGCACCAGCCCCAAGAATCCAGTATCATGCATCGAACCTGGACTGGCGACTCGTTTCATATATGATATTATACATGTTTCAATGCCATTATCCCAAATCATCCCACCCTCTCCCTCTCCCACAGAGTCCAAAAGACTGTTCTATGCATCTGCATCTCTTTTGCTGTCTCACATACAGGGTTATTGTTGCCATCTTTCTAAATTCCATAATATGTGTTAGTATACTGTATTGGTGTTTTTCTTTCTGGCTTTCTTCACTCTGTATAATAGGCTCCAGTTTCATCCACCTCATTAGAACTGATTCAAATGTATTCTTTTTATGGCTGAGTAATACTCCATTGTGTATATGTACCACGGCTTTCTTATCCATTCATCTGCTGATGGGCATCTAGGTTGCTTCCATGTCCTGGCTATTATAAACAGTGCTGTGATGAACATTGGGGTACACGTGTCTCTTTCAGTTCTGGTTTCCTCAGTGTGTATGCCCAGCAGTTGGATTGCTGGGTCATAAGGCAATTCTATTTCCAGTTTTTTAAGGAATCTCCACACTGTTCTCCATAGTGATGTACTAGTTTGCATTCCCACCAACAATGGAGGGTTCCCTTTTCTTCACACCCTCTCCAGCATTTATTGCTAGTAGACTTTTGGATCGCAGCCATTCTGACAGGTGTGAAATGGTACCTCATCGTGGTTTTGATTTGCATTTCTCTGATAATGAGTGATGTTGAGCATCTTTTCATGTGTTTGTTAGGCATCTGTATGTCTTGGTTCTTTAGATCCTCTTCACTTTCTGCCATTAAAGTGGTATCATTTGCATGTCTGAGATTGTTGAATTTCTGGCAATCCTCATTCCATTTTGTGATTCACCCAGACCAGAATTTTGCCTGATGTACTCTGCACATAAGTTAAATAACAGGATGACAATACACAGCTTGATGTACTCTTTTCCCAATTTTGAACCAGTCCTTTGTTCCATGTGTGGTTTAACTGTTGCTTCTTGTCCTGCATACAAGATTCTTAGGAGGCAAGTAGATGATCAGGTATATATTCTTACAGAGATCTTCCATCTGTTTAAGAATATTCCACAGTTTGTTGTGATCCACACAGTCAAAGGCTTTAGCATAGTCAATGAAGCAGAAATAGATTTTTTTTAAATTTCCCTTGACTTTTCTATGATCCCGTGTATGTTGACAGTTTGATCTCTGGTTCCTCTGCCTTTTCTAAATCTAGTTTTTATACCTGGGAGTTCTCAGTTCATGAACTGCTGAGGCCTAGCTTGATGGATTTTGGGCATAATCTTACTGGCATGTGAAATGATTGCATTTGTATGGTAATTTGAACACTCTTTGGCATTGCTTTTCTTTGTAATCAGAATGAAAACTGACCTTTGCAGTCCTATGGCACTGCTGAGTTTTCCAAATTTGCTGGCATAAGGAGTGCCAGCAAATCACTTTCACAGAATCATCTTTTAAGCTTTGAAATAGCACAAATGGAATTCCGTCACCTCTACTCTCTTTGTTTTTAGTAATATTTCCTAAGGCCCATTTGACTTCACACTCCAGGGTGTCTGGTTCTAGGAGAGTGACCCCATAAGCCTGGTTAACTGGGTTAGTAAGAGGTTTTTTTGTGCAGTTCTTCTGTGTATTCTTGCTACCTTTTCTTAAACTCTTCCACTTCTGTTAGATCCTTGCCTTTGTGTGTGTGTGTGTGTGTGTGTGTGTGTGTGTGGTTAATCACACTAATGTTTTAATTTTAGTTGGTTTGTTTATTCTACATTAAATAAAATTATATCTTTAAGTATTTTTCAAATTATTATATGCTATCAAAAATTAATAGTCTAATTGTCAAGATGACTGGATTTTCTTTATAAAATGTTTCTTGCTAGAGAATATGTAGTCTTTTGGGCTTTTTAAAATCCACTTTAGATCTGTTTCTTTTTTTTTCACTTTTTAAAAAATATAAATTTATTTATTTTAATTGGAGGCTAATTACTTTACAGTATTGTATTGGTTTTGCCATACATTGACATGAATCCGCCACGGGTGTACATGTGTTCCCCATCCCAAACCCTCCTCCCACCTCCCTCCCCATACCATCCCTCTGGGTCATCCCAGTGCACCAGCTCTGAGCATCCTGCCTTTTTTATCCTTTATTGTCCCTATCTTTGTACGAAATATTCCCTTGGTAACTCTGATTTTCTTAAAGAGATTTCTAGTCTTTCCTATTCCATTGTTTTCCCCTATTTCTTTTCATTGGTCACTTAAGAAGACTTTCTTATCTCTCCTTGCTATTCTCTGGAACTCTGCATTCAGTTGTATATAACCTTCCCTTTATTTTTTTATTTTCACTTCTACTCTTTTCTCAACTTTTTGTAAAGCCTCCTCAGACATGCACTTTGTCTTCTAGCATCTCTTTTTCTTGGGGATAGTTTTGGTCATCACCTCCTGTACAGTGTTACAAACCGCCATCCATAGTTCTTCAAGCACCCTGTCTACTAGATCTAGTCCCTTGAATCTATTCATCACCTCCTCTGTATAATCATAGGGATTTGATTTAGACCATACTTGAATGATCTAGTGGTTTCCCTACTTTATTCTATTTGAGCCTAAATTTTGCAATAAGGAGCTGATGATCTGAGCCACAGTCAACTCCTTATCTTATTTTTGCTGACTCTATAGAGTTTCTCCATCTTCAGCTGCAAATCAATATGATTTCGGTACTAACCACTGGTGATGTCTGTGTGTACAGTAGTCTCTTGTGTTATTGGAAGAGTGTGTTTGCTAAGACCAGTGCATTCTCTTGAAAAACAAAACAAAACAAAACTCTTGTTAATCTTTGTTCTACTTCATTTTGCATTCCAAAGACAAACTTGCCTGTTACTCCAGGTATGTCTTAGCTTCTGACTTTTGTATTCCAATCCCCTAAGAATGAAAAAGACTTTTGTGTGTGTGTGTGTGTGTGTGTGTGTGTGTGTGTGTGTGTGTGTGTGTGTTAGTTCTATTAGGTCTTGTAGGTCTTCATAGAATCATTCGACTTCAGCTTCTTCAGCATTAAAGGTTGGGGTATAGACTTGGATTACGGTGATATTGAATGTTTTGTCTTGGAAACAAACTGAGATTATTCCTTCATTTTGAGATTGCAACCATGTGCTGTATTTTGGACTCTACTGTTGACTATGAGAGCTACTCCATTCCTTTTAAGGGATTCTTGCCCACAGTAGTAGATACAATAGCCATCTGAATTAAATTCCCACTTTCCTGTCCGTTTTAGTCCACTGATTCCTAAAATGTTGATGTCACTCTTGCTATCTCCTGCTTGACCACTTCCAATTTGCCTTGTTTCATGGACCTAACATTCCAGTTCCTATGCATATTGTTCTTTACAGTATCAGACTTTCCATTCACCACCACATACGACCTCAACTGGGCATCATTTCTGCTTTTGCTTAGCCTCTTCATTCTTTCTGTAGCTATTTTTCTGCTCTACTCCAGTAGAATATTGGGCACCTACCAACCTTATCCAAAGTATAAGGATACTTTAGCCTAATCTGCAATTTTTATTCATTGAAAATATTAGGCATTAAGTGAGGGAAGTGAGATAACTATTGCTGAAGCCCAACTATGAGACAAACATTTTGACAGATTCTTATTTTTATTAATTAATTAATTTACTTTTGACTGAGATGGGCCTTTGTTCCTGTGTGCAGGTTTTTCTCTAGCTGTGGTGAGAGGGGACTACTCTCTAGCCTTCATGCATGAACTTCTCATTGTGGCGACTTCTCTTGTTGCAGAGAATGGGCTTTGGTGCAAGCGCTGAAGCCCATAGTTGCAGAATGCAGGCTCAGTAGTTTAGGTGTGTGGGTGCTAGGGTCGATGGGCTTCAGTAGTTGTGACACATGGGCTTATTTGCCCCATGAAATGTGGGATCTTCCTGAGCCAGGGATCAAACTTCTGTCCCCTGCATTGCCAGACAGATTCTTAGTCACTGTGCCATCAAGGAAGTTTCATTTTGACAGGTTATTTGCATACTTTAACTCTCTTATTGTAGGAACAAGTATTAGTAGTGAGAGTTCTACTCCATTTTACACAAGACGAAAATGTGACTCATTAAAGTTAAGCGAGAATAGGAATTCTTTTAAATTCTGTTCACATTGTGAACTTTTTTTTTTTTTAATTGGGGTCAGGGCACTTTCATCTCTTCAGTTCTCTGTTGATTTCCATTTCCTAGATTACTTACAGCCTCTTGATTGCTCTTGTGTCAGAGAAAGTCATCTGATTATCTGTTTTCTGAAGACATTTTACCTTTCATGGACATCAAGAAAAGTAGGATGTAATAGGCTCAAGAAATGGAATTCAAATGGTGGCATTTCAAAAGAAGTGCCACTTGGGTGAAAGATATTTAGAGGATAAACAAGCAACTCAATCATTGAGGAGTTTGATACAGTGTTTACACACAAGGGAACACCTTGAAGAACTAAATAGGTGCCGTTTCCATAGGGGTGTTTTTTTTTTTTTTTTTTGCCCTCATTGTTATCACATAGTGTTAACATTTGTTCCTGGCAAAAAAAAAAAAAAAAGGTCCTCATGATCAATTCACTTTAGGAAATTTTGACTTTTTAATTTATCGACCAAATAGTATTCTCTGTCTACAGTAGGCCAGAGAGTTATGGGAGCTATGCATGCAAAGTTAAACATGAGAAACAAGGTCTTTTTTGTTTTTGTTGTTGTTGTTGTTGTTTGTATGGAAATAAGATTCTACGGGGTTATAGACAGATAGTGAGCAAGTAAAGATCATGGAATCTGGTCCCATCACTTCATGGGAAATAGATGGGGAAACAGTGGAAACAATGTCAGACTTTATTTTTTGGGGCTCCAAAACCACTGCAGAGGTGATTGCAGCCATGAAATTACAAGACGTTTACTCCTTGGAAGAAAAGTTATGACCAACCTAGAAAGCATATTCAAAAACACAGACATTACTTTGCCAACAAAGGTCCGTCTAGTCAAGGCTATGGTTTTTCCAGTGGTCATGTATGGATGTGAGAGTTGGGCTGTGAAGAAAGCTGAGCACTGAAGAATTGATGCTTTGGAACTGTGGTGTTGGAGAAGACTCTTGAGCATCCCTTGGACTGCAAGGAGATCCAACCAGTCCATTCTGAAGGAGATCAGCCCTGGGATTTCTTTGGAGGGAATGATGCTGAAGCTGAAACTCCAGTCTTTGGCCACTTCATGCGAAGAGTTGACTCATTGGAAAAGACTTTGATGCTGAGAGGGATTGGGGACAGGACGAGAAGGGGATGACAGAGGATGAGATGGCTGGATGGCATCACTGACTCGATGGACACAAGTCTGAGTGAACTCCGGGAGTTGGTGATGGACAGGGAGGCCTGGCGTGCTGCGATTCATGGGGTCGCAAAGAGTTGGACACTACTGAGCGACTGAACTGAATTGAACCAAGTATCGAAATAAATGAAAAAAAATTGATAATGAATAATATGATTATCATTTTATAAGAATATGACACAGGAGAGAAAATATGGATGTAGATTTGTATTATTTGAACCACAGCTAGAGTTTCAGTTTGGTCTGACTTTAAGTAAGAACATATACCCCTTTATTTTTTTTTTTTAATAGTAGATAATTTTAAAAGGTATGTTTGAAATGGAAACAATATTAGCAAGCAACATCTATGTTCCTATATGACTCAATTTCTCCTACCTCTTAGGGATGCTCACTGCCCAATATCCACATCTTGGTCTAACACAGGCTCCTTTCAGATTTCTATTTTCTCTTGGACTCTGTGTGATTTTTGTGTGTGACCTTTAAGGCTGGAGTCTATTTTCTATAGCCCTTGGCTCTCTCAAAAGAATCTTCACTGATTTCAAAGTCATGTATATTAAGGGGGTTATTTTCCCTGTATAGGACTCCTGAATTGAGAAGTACTATGTGGGGCTCAGACCCCTTTGTTCCTTTGGGAGGACCTCTGCAACTGGATTAACTCTGGTTTGTGTGTTGCCTACCTGAAGTATGAGACTTGACTATAGCTTGTGCCTACCATTTCTATCCTGTCTTGTCCTAGTTCCTGCTTTAAATTTTAGTAATAGAGAATCAGTCTTTAGGTTGTTCGCATCAAGAATGAATCTTTAAACAGTTGCAGTTTTTGTGTTTCCATGGGATGATGCATTCTGATCATCTCGTATCTAAATAGAAAAAAAAAATGAAGCCCAATATATCTCTGAAAATGCTGAAAGCAATTTTAACTTGTTTAAGTATCTTTAGCTGGCTTTGAAAACCTTGTAAATAATTTGAAAAAGCTATCAGATCAGATCAGATCAGTTGCTCAGTCGTGTTCAACTCTTAGTGACCCCATGAATCGCAGCACTCCAGGCTTACCTGGCCATCACCAACACCCGGAGTTCACTCAGACTCACGTCCATCGAGTCAGCGATGCCATTCAGCCATCTCATCCTCTGTCGTCCCCTTCTCCTCCTGCCCCCAATCCCTCCCAGCATCAGAGTCTTTTCCAATGAGTCAACACTTCGCATGAGGTGGCCAAAGTACTGGAGTTTCAGCTTTAGCATCATTCCTTCCAAAGAACACCCAGGGCTGATCTCTTTCAGAATGGACTGGTTGGACCTCCTTGCAGTCCAAGGGACTCTCAAGAGTCTTCTCTAACACCACAGTTCAAAAGCATCAATTCTTCAGTGCTCAGCTTTCTTCACAGTCCAACTCTCACATCCATATATGACCACAGGAAAAACCATAGCCTTGACTAGATGGACCTTTGTTGGCAAAGTAATGTCTCTGCTTTTCAATATGCTATCTAGGTTGGTCATAACTTTCCTTCCAAGGAGTAAGCGTCTTTTATTTTCATGGCTGCAGTCACCATCTGCAGTGATTTGGGAGCCCCCAAAAATAAAGTCTGACACTGTTTCCTCTGTTTCCCCATCTATTTCCCATGAAGTGGTGGGACCAGATACCATGATCTTCGTTTTCTGAATGTTGAGCTTTAAGCCAACTTTTTCACTTTCCACTTTCACTTTCATCAAGAGGCTTTTGAGTTCCTCTTCACTTTCTTCCATAAGGATGGTGTCATCTGCATATCTGAGGTTATTGATATTTCTCCCGGCAATCTTGATTCCAGCTTGTGTTTCTTCCAGTCCAGCATTTCTCATGATGTACTCTGCATATAAGTTAAATAAGCAGGGTGACAATATACAGCCTTGATGAACTCCTTTTCCTATTTGGAACCAGTCTGTTGTTCTATGTCCAGTTCTAACTGTTGCTTCCTGACCTGCATACACATTTCTCAAGAGGCAGATCAGGTGGTCTGGTATTCCCATCTCTTTCAGAATTTTCCACAGTTTATTGTGATCCACACAGTCAAAGGCTTTGGCATAGTCAATAAAGCAGAAATAGATGTTTTTCTGGAACTCTCTTGCTTTATCTATGATCCAGCGGATGTTGGCAATTTGATCTCTGGTTCCTCTGCCTTTTCTAAAACCAGCTTGAACATCAGGAAGTTCACGGTTCACATAGTTTTTATCCATATCTGGCTTAAATGATATATATGTGAATTATGTGTTATTTAATTCCTTAAAAGTGTATTACAACTTGTGTAATGGCCTAAGATATTTTCTATTTTGGTGAATGTCCCTTGAGCACTTTGAGGTAAATGGAATTGTCCAATATATGCTTCATTTTCTTTTTTCCCCATACATTGATACTAATACAGATTCTATTAGTTTTTCTACCTGAAATTATGGGACACAAGATAGGACATCTACTTCTGCTTCATTGACTAAGTTAAAGCCTTTGACTGTATGAATCACAAGAAACTGAAAAATTCTTAAAGAGACCACCATACTTACTTTGTGAAAAACCTGTGTGCTCAAGAAGCAACAGTTAGAACTGGACATGAAACATCAGATTGGTTCAAACTTGGGAAAGGAGTAGATCAAGGCTGTATATTGTCACCCTGTTTATTTAACTTATATGCAGAGTACGTCATGCAAAATGCCTGACTGGATGACTCAGGGCTGGAATCAAGATTCCAGAAATACCAACAACCTCAGATTTGTAGATAATACCACTTTAATGGCAGAAAATTAAGAGGAACTAAAGAGCTTCTTGATGAAAGTGAAAAAGCTGGCTTAAAACTCAACATTCAAAAAATGAAGATCATGGCATCCAGTCCCATAACTTCATGGCCAATAGATTAGGAAATGCCAGGGTCCAGCCCCAGTGGATCCAGGGAATTTGAAGGGGGGATGGCGTTGGCGAGGATCAGGAAACAATTGCTTAATTAAACGTTAATTAAGGATATAAAGAGTGGTTAAATAAGGATAGCTCAGTGAGGAAATTCAGTAGAGAAAAGAGGCTGAATAACTCGGTTTATGTGGAAAGCTAATAAAATTCCAAAATAAGGAATTTGCATCACCTACGTAGGTCGCAGGCGTCCTCCCGTTCTCCCAAAGGAGAGGAGACACTAAGGCCTCCCTGGTCAGATCTTAGAAGCCCAGGCAAATTAGTAGGCTTGACGAGCCTCCGTGCCTCAGATAGAAATTCAGCCAGAAGGTGAGAGAAAGAACGATATGTGGAGACCAAGTTTCGGTGAACAAAAGGGCACACTTTATTTTCCAAAGTAGTTTTATACCTTAAGTTGTGCATAGAGGATAATGGGGGAAGAGGTAGAATCATGCAAGGACAGCAGTCCTTGATCCTAATCGAAGCCAGGCTTTCAAACTTATCATATGCAAAAGTTTAGGTGATTTACATCATGTTCTGGCCAGGAGATCTGTTAACATTTTAAGATCCTTTCTTGAGAAAACTTATTTTTCTCTAAAGGTGATTCTTCTAAAGTCAGGCGCCATCCTCCAAAAGCATTAAAGTTTCATTCCTATAGGGCAAAGGTGGGGTGGGCTATAACAAGAAAAGAATTAACTCAAGGGTCCAAGGTTACAAACATTAAAGCTACCACTTACATTTCTATACACCAATTATATCAAGCAATACACTGCCAGGGCCACAGTAGGTAAGGGATATGGAAACTTAGCAGCAAACATTGGCCCAATAAGTGAAAAACCCTTCATCAATACAATTTCTAATCAATCTTTTAACTGCTCAAAGGAATCTGTGTTTAGACAGTTTAGAACATCTCATGCCTCTCACAGTTGGGAGGCTCTGAACAATCACATGTGGCTGGAAAAACCTATTCAGGCAGGCTAGAGGACTTCCAAAGAAGTTTGTAGGTTGAAACACTCTTGTCACACCCAGGAACTTTATTAACTGGAGCTGTAAGTTAACTCTTTTTCAGAGAGAGGTAGTGGGGGACAGCCCCTTGTAAAGTCAGAGGTGTAGGTGAGAGCACAAAGCAGAAAGTAGGCAAACTCTGGTTTTGGGGGTAGATGCTCGAGAATTTCCAGGGCGACTCCTAGGGCTCGATCCTGCCTTTGCGTATGCCGAGCCTCCTTCCTCATGACCTTTGCCATGGGTGGGGTTCCTCACACTGGCTCCCGGCAGGAAAACAATGGAAACAGTGACAGATTTTATTTGTCTGGGCTCCAAAATCACTGTGAATGGTGACTGCAGCCATTCCTTGGGGGAAAAGTTATGACAAACCTAGACAGAGTATTAAAAAACAGAGGCACCACTTTGCCGACAAAATTCCATATAGTCAGGGCTATAGTTCTTCCAGTAGTCATGTATAGATGTGAGAATTGAGGCATACAGAAGGTTGAGCACTGAAGAATTGATGCTTTTGAACTGTGGTGCTGGAGAAGACCCTTGAGAGTCCCTTAGACAACAAGGAAATCAAGCCAGTCAGTCCTAATGGAAATTAACCCTGAATATTAACTGGAAGAACTGATACTGAAAGCAGAAGCTCGAGTTCTTTGGCCACCTGAGGCAAAGAGTCAACTCACTGGGAAAGCCCCTGATGCTGGAAAAAATTGAAGATGAGAGGAGAAGGGGGCAACTGAGGATGAGATGGTTGGATGGCATCACCAACTCAAGGGACATGAGTTTAAGCAAATTCTGGGAGATAGTGAAGGATAGAGAAGCCTGGTGTGCTGCAGTTCATGGGGTCACAAAGAGTCAGACATAACTCAGTGAATGAAAAACAACACCAAATGGGACCAACTTTATCTGCACTTGAACTAGACCTTAAAAGGCCTTTTCTAAAATTAGCACTCATTATTCCCTGAAATCAGTTCAGATATCATCTTCAAAAACAAAACTTAAACAGATATGTCTATTTTGAAGGTCATGATTTAAACAAGAAGGATGTACATACTCTATTTGTGTACAAAATGGACTTTTCCCTTTTGGTGATATGACTACAAGTTGTTTTCTATGACTTCCCCAGAGAATAAGGTTCTGTAAATTCTGTTTTGCATGATGATAATCCTGGTGGCATCTCTGGAGATAGTCTACTTCAAAACAATGATTAGGGTTCCAGAGAATTTAATTAGATGAGAATCTCCCTTGGAGATGCACCAACTGAATGACTCAATACTATGTGCTGCCATTAAATGTAGACAAAGTTTTGGCAGACTTTTACCTTAACCTCAGACTGTATTTGTCTGCAGCAGAAATCACATGACAGGATTCTTCTTGAATTGTAATGATGGTCTCAAATCATAATAAAAGTATGTATATGAAATTATTCTCTATCTTTTGATAAATCTAAATTTAATAATTCTCTATGAAGACAGGTCAGTAAGACACTAAGAATCAAAACATTGCAAAGATCATTTCACTATTTCATTTTCCTTGGTATAAACACCAATGACAAAATTTTTATTGTAAATAGTTTGTAGAAAATTTTTAGTTTTCTCTCTCCCTGAGAGAGAATCAAAGGCTAAATCAAAATGTTGATTTAACATTTGTCATCAGAACAAATCTTGCAACAATGAAAAATTTGTGTTTCTGTTCAATACCAATATTCAGAGTCCTTTAGGTAACAGGGCATTAATATTAGTTAATTTTGAAAATCCCAACAAAATGAAATGCAATGTTTCTGAAAGACTGAGATGAATTAATTTCCTATAATGCAAAGAGTTGGTCACAAGGAACCAGTTCAAGATACAGTGATGTTGTATGTATCTTACTCTTTGTGTTCCCAGAGATGGCATTCAGTGCATGAGGGCCAAGGGAGATGACATCAAAGACCAGAACATGCACTTAAAGGCTCTCCTTATGCAGGTAATCAGGAAGTATATTTAGACAGAAAATTCTGTTTTAGGCTTTCTATCTTGCAAGAGTATGTTAATGGGGTAAGAATTTGTCTTTTAAGAGCTCTTCTTTGTGATTTTCATAAATAGCTGTGTTAGGAATTCTTTGTGATTACTAAAATATTGAAGATTCTTTCTATTCTATTCCACCCTTTTTGGATATTTTCTTATTTAATGATCCAAGAACTTTACCTTCTCAAAGATATTCTTAGAAATTAATTTCAAGTACAAGGACTTGGGGAATTTTCATGGGCAGATATTTGTAAATCTGATGATAGTTTCAATTTATATGCTCTCTAAACATATCCTGTTAATGTGCTAAAATATTAAAAGGTAAAGTAACACTTTTAGACCTTCATTGAATGGCTTTCAAGAACCCAAAGAATGCTATAGTAAGCAAGCTATTACTTTGAGTCCTACTTTTCTGTTCATATGTGAGCTTCAGCATCCTATCATGTTTATTGGCCATTTAGGTATCCCTGCCGGGAGCCGGTGAGGCATTCCGCTCGTGACAAAGGTCATGAGGAAGGAGGCTCGGCATACGCAAAGGCGGGATCGAGCCTCAGGAGTCCGCCCGGATATTCTCGAGCATTTTCCCCCCAAAAAACCAGAGTTCGCCTACTTTATTGCTTTGTGCTCTCACCTCTGACTTTACTGGGGGCTGTCCCCTACCACCATCTCGCTCTCTCTGTCGAAGAGTTAACTTACAGCTCCAATTAATAAAGTTCCTGGGCAATTAGGAGTGTTTAAATCCAAACCCCTCAGATGGCTCTCTAACTCGCCTGACAAGTTTACCCGGACTCCTACAGCTATGCATATGATTGTTTACAGTCTCCCAGCCTCGAGAGGCACAGGAAGCTTAAGATATTCAAATAGCTTTAGAGCCTCTCAGAGAGTTAGAAACTGTCAGAATAAACTAGTAAAGGATTTCATTGATGAGCCAATGCTTGTTGCCAAGTTTTCACATCCCCTGAATTGTATCCTTGAATGTGTATTAATTAATATAGTTGGTATGTAGAAAAAATAAGTAGTGGCCTTGGTGTTAGTAACTTTAGACCCTTAAGGTAATAAATTCTTTCCTTTGTTGTATACCCATTACACATCCGCCCTATCGGAATGCAATTTTATCTTTGGAAGATGGCGCCAAACCTTAAAATAATTACTCTTAGGGAAAATAAGTCTTTGTTGATAAGTCCTTGTCAAGAGTCATAAAATGTTAGTAGGCCTTCTGGCCAGAAGATGATGTAAATCACCTAAACCATTTGTATACGATAAATTTGCAGGAACGAAACCCTGGTTTTTGATAAGAATCAAAGACTGCTGACTTTGCATCCCCTATTATCCTCTATGTGTAACTTAGGGTATAAAAGCCCCTGTTAAAAATAAAGCTACGGGCCTTGCTCACCAATGCTTGGTCTCCCCATGTCAATTCTTTCCTTTAACTTCCGGCTGAAGTCTCCATCTGGAGCGTGGGGGCTTCTAAGACCCACTCGAGAAGGTGTCTAAGGTGGGACACCTTCCACTATTCGAGAGGGCGCCTGCGGCCTCCGTGGTCAGAGCTAACCTGGTGTCACGGGTTATATTGATTTTCCGCGTAAACCAAGCTACTCAGCCTCTTTTCTCCACTGAATTTTCCTACTGAGCTATCCTCATTCTATTACTCTTTATATCTTTAATTACCATTTGAATAGGTCGCCGACGCCGTCTCCCCTTCGAATACCCTGGATCAGCCGGGGCTGGTCCTCGGCAGTCTTCCTTTAATAGATTGTTTATATTTGTATTTACTTTAAATTTGAATCATTTACTAGTTAATTTCTTAGAGATCTTTGCTTATCTTATATATTTGCTTGGTGTATATCCTCTGGAGTCAAGTTATTTTTCAAATTAATTTTGTCAATTGGCCTTGTGGTATTGTTTCCCAAATCTTTATAAACATTTTTCAAATCATCAAATATATCTATTTGGGGTTTAAATGATTGGATAAGAAGAATTATCCAACCCTAGAATGTAGAAACTCACCTCCTTCATTAACTGGAAATTAAATATGAAGTAAATCTTGCTTTACTTTCTTTTAAGCCTTTAATAAATGTTGATTTTTGTGTAAGGTACTAGCTTTATGTACAATTTAATTAGCTTCCAGTTGGTAAGCTAGTTGTGCTACCTCATGTATTTAGTACCATGTTATTTTCTCATATATGGTCTTTTATCACTTGCCTTGCTCTATAAGATTGTTGTGATCAGGCAATATGTTTTAATCAGCCTTATATTTTCTTTTCTTTTTTGGCTGCCCCATGTGACTTGTAGGATCTTAGTTCTCCAACCAGGGATTGAACCCCAGGCCACTGCAGTGAAAGCACCAAGTCCTAACCACTGGACCACCAGAGAACTCTCACAACATTGTATTATAATAATATCTGAAAGTACCAGAAAATAATAAATCACAAGACATATTTTTGAATGAATAAACAAATTATCACAAGACTTCAGGAAGTCATAAGTAACAATTATTTTTATAGATAAGTATGTCCTAAGCTCTGAAATAAAACACACAGAACACTATGGAAACAAGGAACAATGTGACTGAGTTTGTCCTCTTGGGGCTCACTCAGAGAAACCAGGGTCAGAAAATATTATTTGTCTTGTTCTTGCTCATCTACATTGTGACCATGGTGGGCAACCTACTCATTGTCCTGACTGTGGTGTTCAGTCCAACCCTGGATGTCCCTATGTACTTCTTTCTTGGCTACTTATCATTTATGGATGCTGTTTATGCTACTACAGTTAACCCAAATACATTTACAGACTTACTCTATGAGAAGAAAACCATATCATTCCAAGCGTGCATGATTCAGCTCTTTACAGAGCACTTATTTGGTGGTGCTGAGATTTTACTCCTGGTCATCATGGCCTATGACCGCTATGTGGCCATCTGCAAACCCTTGCATTATGTGACAATCATGAATAAGCGAGTGTGTGTCCTGCTGTTGCTGTTGGCTTGGGTTGGTGGACTGTTACATGCTATAGTTAATATTCTCTTTGTTTACTACCTTCCCTTCTGTGGCCCCAATGTTATTGACCACTTCATATGTGACATGTACCCCTTGTTAAAACTGGCCTGCACTGACACCCACATTATTGCCATCATAGTGGTTGCCAATGATGGCATAATCTGCGTGGTCCTCTTCATGCTCTTACTCATGTCCTATGGGGCCATTCTGCATTCCCTGAAGAATATTAGTCAGGAAGGGAGGCGCAAAGCCTTGTCCATCTGTGGCTCCCACATCACTGTGGTGCTCCTCTTCTTTGTGCCCTGTATATTTCTGTATGTGAGACCTCCTTCCATCTTACCCATTGATAAGTCCTTGGCTGTGTTTTACACCATTATCACCCCTATGTTGAACCCTCTAATCTATACTCTGAGAAACAGTGAGATGCAACATGCCATGGGAAAGCTATGGATCAGAAAAAGAACATGAAGCAACAGGGAAATGAATGACCAATTTTCAGTGAAGAATTGCTCTTCCCAGGAAAGCCTTTTGTGGTTATTTAACTGCAGTAAATATCTCCCCAGGATAATTAACTTAGTCATGATGAAAAGACTTATTATCTGAATATTTCCCATGATCAAAATATAATTTTAACATTTTAATGACTTCCTATTTTAAAGTTTATATTTTGCTTGAAATAGGTTTTTAAGATTTACACAATTTCTTTGGAAAATATGTATAGCTTTGGGTGTAAAATGACTTTATTAAAACTATAGATTTATGTTCTATATGATTGTCAGGTAGTTAGAATAAGAAAAAGGAGTCCAAAATGGCAGTGGCTAAAAGACAAAGAAAGGGAGAAGCCCAAAAAAATGGATCAAAAGAAAATCTGCAGGAATGGAGTGAAAACTTCAGCTGAAGCAAACACACTCCCCTCTTGGCTAGTGCAATTTGCATAGGGCAAGCTCAGGGGGCAGAAGACAAAACATACAAAAAGAGGAAGCCAAGACAGATCAAGTCCTTTCCTTTGGGATCGCCTGCCCTCACACCTCCAGGGTGTACTTTCCTTTAGTTGCTGAATAAAACTCTGAGCTGTAACCAAGCTGTAACACTGGTCTGCAGTTTCCAATCTTTGCCGCGGTGAGGCAGAACTAACAAAATTATACACTCCCCTGACACGATGAGTTAAGTCATAGTTAATACTGCGATTTATTTATTTAGTGTAAGTTTTTTCCTCATACTTTTCTCTTACATAATGTGATCTTTTTCAGAATTAATGAGGTGTATTACAGATTTCAGAAAAAAAATAGAGTAAGAAATATTATATACATCTCAGTTTAGTCCTCTTCACACAAAGACAGCACATATTAATATTTGATTTATATGACTTACTTTTGAATCTGAAAGATACTTTACACATATTATTTTGTTTCTATTTCTTAGTACAAGATGATTGATGAAGAATATTTCAGTGTGTAGTATTAATCATCTTTAGGATGTTAATTTTTTTAAAAATTGATTGTACATGATGCATGTGCAGAAAAACAACCAAGTCTTACCTTTTTCCCAAATGGGATATCATATTATCTTTTTAAGTTTATCAGGTTTGCCTAGAGTCACACAATCAGTCAAAAGGAAAATCCGCTCTTACATTGTTCATTTAGGAAAGTGTCATGAATTTAAAATAAATGCAAAACTGTTTTTAACTGAAGTGGTAAGGAAAATCAAACAAATATCACCCCCAAATTTGCATTTTTATGAATAGAATTATTTGAATGTTTATCATTATTCTATAACTTAGTGATTTATAAATTAGGTAAAGGCAGTACAAGGTATGAATTCCATAGAATCATATAACTCCATGACAGCGCTAAAGATAACACATAGATTTCCATGAAGACACCCAATAATCTTTATGTTATGTATCAGTCTTTCAGAATAAGTTTTCCTGACCAAAGTTAAATTTATTTAGCAGTTATTTATCAAAAGATGTACAGATGCTTTAAAAATAAAATAAATTTGTTAAAGGGGATATATTTTCTCACATATTTTATTTATTTTTGCAAATAAAACACAAACTTCCTTCTTCCATTGGAAAACACAAAAGACATAGCATATTTTATTTATTTATTTATTTATTTTAATTTTTTAACTTTATAATATTGTATTGGTTTTGCCATATAGATATTAAAAGGGTTTAAAATGATAGTTTATCAAGATATGGATGATGTTGAGGGAAACCAATAAGGGATTATACAGCACTGTCAACTATAAATTGGCACTGAGACTGAATTCACCAAGTGTACTTGCCAGCGACTGAACAACAAAAAGAGCATTTGCCATCTGCCTCTATGGACATTGAATCCTGTGCTGCTATAGCTGCTGACCTTCAACACACCCTAAGGGGGATTAAGGGGAATTCAGTGAGGCACCCAGTGCTCCAGGGGAACTGGTGGAACAGACCTTTAGATAAATTCAGGAACTGATTTCAGGATCCCAATTCTTGCCAACAAATCTAGTGGAGGTGATGAAATTCCAGCTTGTTGTTGTTCAGTCACTCAGCTGTGTCCAACTCTTTGAGACCCCCAAGAACTGCAGAATTCCAACTTTCCCTGTTCTTGGCCATCTCCCAGAGCCTGCTCAAATTCACGTCCATCAAGTTGGTGATGCCATCCAACCATCTGCTGCTCTATTGTCCCCTTCTCTTCCTGCCTTCAATCTTTCCAAGCATCAGGGTCTTTTCAAAGGAGTCAGCTCTTCACATCAGATGGCCAAAGTATTGGAGCTTCAGCTTCAGCATCAGTCCTTCCAATGAATATTAAGGATCGATTTCCTTTAGGATTGACTGGTTTGCAGTCCAAGTGATTCTCAAGAGTTTTATCAAACACCACTGTTCAAAAGCATCAATTCTTTGGTGATCAGCCTTATTTATGGTCCAACTCTCATATCCATGCATGACTAATGGAAAAACCGTAGCTTTAACTATACAGACCTTTGTTGGCAAAGTAATGTCACAGCTTTTTAATATGCTGTCTCGGTTTGTCAACGATTTTCTTCCAAGGAGCAAGCATCTTTTAATTTCATGACTACAGTCACCATTTGCAAACAAACTTCCTACATCCGTTGGAAAACTGACAAGAAAAAAAAAAGATATTTAAAATGGGAAATTAAAATAGTTTTAAATATCCTTTTAAAATGATAACCTATTAATTTATGGATAGAATTGGGGGAAACTAATGAGGGATAATATAGTACCATTGAGGACCCAGCTACAGTAGGAAACCATTAAAACAATAAGGCCTGTGAGATCTAGGAGAGAGAGAGATCTCAGGAACCCAGATGGTCCATCCAAAAGGAGCAGCCTCAGCTAAAGGCACCCAGCCACTGACAACCCATAACAGGAACCAGGACAGTAAACCCCATGACATTCTTATTTTCTTCTCACCTGCCTACTAATACTCAGCTAGTGCTACATCTTGGCTAGGAGGTAAGGGAGATGGTTGAAGCAGACCAAGGAAAAGAGCTGCTCAGGGTAGAGAAAGTGAGAAGTTCTAGTGGAAGAAAGGAATATATCTATCCATTTTTCCAACAGTTTATTTAATTGTTTTTTGTTTGTTTGTTTGTTTTGTCTTTTTAAGAAAGAGAGTAAGCACTATTTTTGGAGTTGGCTCAATAAAGGAAAACACAGGGAGAGTCTTCCAACTTAATTTATTCAGCTAATTTTATTGAACAACAGTGTCAGTCTGACTCTGACTTAAGTGATAATTGATGAGGTGATGGCAAATACAGGCTTATATCTCAGACTTATTTAAGTACTTTTACAAGGAAGAAAGGAGTAAATTAGACTGTGTATAAACAATATGCAGATCACATCCAGTTGTACAATTCATTTTAACTTTTAAGGACGTGTTTTTAACATTTTTTCTTGCTTGAGAAGCTCTCAGGTTTATTACATGGTGAGTACCTGGGCCTGGGTATCCTCCAACAAAGAACCAGGGACCACTTGTCAGAAGGTATGGAAGAAGAACCTGAGCATCCTTGTAGTAAGCTGAATTAAATAGCCTTGAAAGTTTACTCTTCCTATAAAATAGAAAAGGCAGCATGCTTACACACCAAGGAAAAAAATACTATTTATTATTAAAATGTGTTGGACTTACCTGAAAACCCAAAATATAAATTTCTCATCTCTTTGCTATTAAAAGCTTTGTCTTTATAGATCAGTTATCCACTTCTGAATTCATCAACAGCACTGAAATGCAATAAAACAAGATGAATGAGACTGAAGTCATTCTAGTGCGACTTACCCAGAATCCTCAGATACAGAGAATTCTACTTTTATGTTATTTTTCACCTACATTGTCACTGTTGTGGGCAACCTGCTTATTGTGGTAACTATAATCTGCAGCTAGACTTTGGATTCTCTGTTTAATTTCTTCCTGACCTTCCTGTCCTTGATAGATGCCTGCTATCCCTCTTTCATAATACTGAAAATGATAGTTGATTTGCTTTCTGATTCAAAAGCTATCTCCTTCAGGGGCTGCATGGCACAGCTCTTCATTGAACATTTCTTGGGAGCTTCACAGATTGTCCTTTTGTGGTTCTAGTCTATGAATAATAGGTGGCCATCTGCAGTGTGTATGTCTTAAGTCTCTCTGCATTATGTCACCATCATGAACCATCATATATGCTTCCTCCTGGTGGAGGTGTGTTGGGCAATGGGTTTTCAACAATTGGTTGTGCAAAACCTAGTCATTTTCTGGGTCCCATTCTGTGGCCCCAACATCATGGGCCATTTCATGTGTGACATTTTCCCCCAATATAATATGTTTGCACTGACACTTTCCTTGATGGTTTCTTGGTTGCTGCTGAAGTTGGCACTCCTTGTCAATGCTTTTGTAATGTCATTGATGTTCTGTGTGATTTTCCTGTGTATGTCAAGGACTCATGGGGAGGACAAAGCCCTGTCTACCTGTGGCTTCCACATCAGAATTGTTGTCTTGTTTTCTGTAACTTCTATATTTATGTATCTGCAACCAGTAACTACTTTTCCCATGGGTAAAATCATAGCAGTAATACTGTCATCTATACAGTAAGGAATATAGAGGGCAAAAATGTCATTAAAATATTATTAAACAGGAATACAATTTCAGATAAGAGGTGAGCCAATAGGAAGATTTTATTTCTATCATGATCTTTATATGTTCATATATTTTTTATATATTTTACTGATATTGATAGCTCAGTTGGTAAAGAATCCTGCTGCAATGAGGGAGACCTGGGTTCAATTCCTGGGTTGGGAAGATCCCCTGGAGAAAGCAAAGGTAATTTTTATGTTTTCATGATCTTTATATTTTCATCTTTTATTACTATAAAGACTTTCCCAAACCCCTCATCTGACACTAACAGGACTACTGCAACATAGGCAGAGGTAGTATTTAGATCTGCATTCTCCTAAATTTAAATGTGATAGTCTTTCAAACACTTCAAGAGACATCATCAAAAACAGCATTTCATCAGACTCTCTCTTCTTTTATAGTAATAGAAAATTTATTTTTCCTTTCTCATTATAGAGTTGTATAAGGTGCCTATGATTTAAGTAGTCGGTACTCAGAAAGCTGTATGGCTTACTGGTATATATGATGATGTGAAATATAAAATAGAAGGAAGATACTTGTCAATACTGTCTTGACATACACTTGATATCCTAATATTGAAATTATATTTTATTTCTTGCCCTGTTGGGTAAAATTGTCAGTGATTATGAAAATTAATTGCATTATATTTAAACTGATGACTAAATTTTAAAGTATTTCCAAATAAAAAAAAATAAAATTAAATTTTAGTGATCTTACTTTATAGACAACAGTGGAGGCTCATAAAATAGCTAGATCATAAAATATGTGTCAACTTTGAGCCTGAATACTCTTATTCCATATCCTCTAATGTTTTCATTATACAGAATCCCTTCAGGGTTGGTGTTTGATTGATGAAAATCTCTTTGTTTATATGCCATAGAAAGTTACACTGTTTTGTTAACAATTATTTGTAGCCAGCAAATGAAAGTGTTTTTCAAAAACACATAGTAAAATATATATAGAAAACACTTCACTTATTATAAAGTTGTTTTAATACTTATCTCCTTGAATTGGAAGTCTTATTTGAAAACTGCTTTATGAGATTACTTATAAGAGATATATAAAAAGAACACGGGGATCTTTACTTTTCAATTGCCAAAAAAAAGTATTACTCAGGTAAACAAAACTTATTCTTAATGAATTTTAGCTCTTTTCCAAAATTAGGTTGGCTACTAAAATACAAGTCTGTGTATATGTCATTGATGTGTTTATAGCATCTTCTTCTGATAGAAAGGTTCAGCCTCCCACTACATGAATAGCAGAGATGGTCACAATAAAGGACAGAAATGCTATGGACCTAAAAGAAGCAGCAGATATTAAGAACAGGTGGCAAGAATACACAGAAGAACTATACCAAAAAAAGATCTTCATGACTCAGATAATCATGATGCTGTCATCACCAAACTAGAACCAAACATCCTGGAATGTGAAGTTAAGTGGAATGTGAAGTTAAGTGGGCCTTGGGAGGCATCGCTATGAACAAAGCTAGTGGAGCTGATGGAATTCAGTTGAGCTATTTCAAATCCTAAAAGATGATGCTTTGAAAGTGTTGCACTCAATATGCCCATAAATTTGGAAAACTCAGGAGTGGCCACAGGACTTGAAAAGGTCAGTTTTTATTCTAATCCCAAAGAAAGTCAATGCTCAAACTGCTGCTCAAAGAATGCTCAAACTGCTACACAATTGCACTCATCTCACACGCGAGTAAAGTAATGCTCAAAATTCTCCAAGCCAGGCTTCAACAGTACATGAACCATGAACTTCTAGATGTTCAAGCTGGATTTAGAAAAGGCAGAGGAACCAGAGATCAAATTGCCAACATCTGCTGGATCATCAAAAAAGCAAGGAAGTTCCAGAAAAACATCTGCTTTATTGACTATGCCAAAGCCTTTGACTGTATGGACCACAACAAACTCTGGAAAATTCTGAAAGAGATGGGAATACCAGACTACCTGACATTCCTCTTGAGAAATCTATATGCAGGTCAGGAAGCAATACTTAGAACTGGACATGGAAAAACAGACCGGTTCCAAATAAGGGAAGGAGTACATCAAGGCTGTATATCGTCACCCTGGTTATTTAACTTATATACAGAGAACATCATAAGAAACACTGAGATGGATGAACCACAACCTGGAATCAAGACTTCCAGGAGAAATATCAATAAGCTCAGATATGTAGATGACACGACTGTTATGGCAGACAGTGAAGAAGAACTAAAGACCGTATTCATGAAATTGAAAGAGGAGAGTGAAAAAGTTGGCTTAAAGCTCAACATTCAGAAAACTAAGATCATGGCATCTGGTCCCATCACTTCATGGGAAATAGATGGGGAAACAGTGGAAACATTGACAGACTTTACTTTTTTTGGCTCCAAAATCACTGCAGATGGTGCCTGCAGCCATGAAATTAAAAGACACTTGCTCCTTGGAAGGAAAGCTGTGACCAACCTAGACAGCATATTGAAAAGCAGAGACATTACTTTGCCAACAAAGGTCCATCCAGTCAGGCTATGGTTTTTCCTATAGTCATTTATGGATGTGAGAGTTGGACTATAAAGAAAGCTGAGTGCTGAAAAATTGATGCTTTTGACTTGGTGGTGTTTGTAGAAGACTCTTGAGAGTCCTTTGGACTGCAAGAAGATCCAACCAGTCCATCCTAAGGGAAATCAGTCCTGAATATTCATTGAAAGGACTGATGTTGAAGCTGAAACTCCAATCCTTTGGCCACTTGATGAGAAGAACTGATGCATTTGAAAAGACCATGATGCTGGGAAAGGTTGAAGGCTAGAAAAGAAGGGGACAACAAAGGTTGAGATGCTTTGATTGCATCACCAACTTAATGGACATGAGTTTGAATAAGCTCTGGGAGTTGGAAATGGACTGGGAGGCCTAGTGTGCTGAAGTCCATGGGGTCTCAAAGAGTCAGACATGACTGAGCAACTGAAATGAACTGAACTGACATGAGTAGCATATGCTCTATTGAAGAAATCTTTAGACTTCATAATGCAAAATTATATAGCATGCGTATTATGGTTCTGAAGATGTAATGGAGAATAGACACGCTACTTCAAGATTAGAATAAGGAATTTTATTTTACCAGGGCTTCCCTGGGAGTTTAGATGGGAAAGAATCCACCTGCAATGCAGGATACCTGGGTTCAATCTCCGGGATGGGAAAATCTCCTGGAGAAGGTAATGGCTACCCACTACAGTATACTTGCCTTCAGATTTCCACGGACAGAGGAGCCTGGCGAGCTACACTCCATGAAGTCTCAAAGAGTCAGACATGACTGAGTGATTAACACATACACACACACACACACACACACACACACCATCATCTTCTTTAAAAAGATTTTCCTCTTTCTGCAAATAGTTTACCGAGATACATTGTGTGTTTCTGCATTCTGTGATTCTGCCCATAATATGATTATTGGCACAAAAGTTGTTATATTTGTTTCTACTTCAATAAGAAGTATATCTGGAAGAGTTTTGAGACCACAGTCCAACTCCATACACTTTTCTATTCCTGGTAAACAACTTAGGAGATGTCCTTCCAGGATGAAAGTCTTTTGGAGTAGACTAATGTGATTGCCAACATCTGCTGGATCATTGAAAAAGCAAGAGAGTTCCAGAAAAACATCTATTTCTGCTTTATTGACTATACCAAAGCCTTTGACTGTGTGGATCACAATAAACTATGGACAATTCTGAAAGAGATGGGAATACCAGACCACCTGACCTGCCTCTTGAGAAATCTGTATGCAGGTCAGGAAGCAACAGTTAGAACTGGACATGGAACAACAAACTGGTTCCAAATAGGAAATGGAGTACATCAAAGCTGTATATTGTCACCCTGCTTACTTACATGGAGAGTACATCATGAGTAATGCTGGGCTGGAGGAAGCACAAGCTGGAATCAAGATTGCCAGGAGAAATATCAATAACCTCAGATATGCAGATGACACCACCCTTATGGCAGAAAGTGAAGAAGAACTAAAGAGCCTTTTAACGAAAGTGAAAGAGAAGAGTGAAAAAGTTGGCTTAAAGCTCAAAATTTGGAAAACTAAGTCATGGCATCCAGTCCCATCACTTCATGGCAAATAGATGGGGAAACAGTGGCTGACTTTATTTTTCTGGGCTCCAAAATCACTGCAGATGGTGATTGCGGCCATGAAATTAAAAGGAGCTTACTCCTTGGAAAGAAAGTTATGACCAACCTAAACAGCATATTGAAAAGCAGAGACATTACTTTGCCAGCAAAGGTCAGTCTAGTCAAGTCTATGGTTTTTCCAGTGGTCATGTATGGATGTGAAAGTTGGACTATAAAGAAAGCTGAGCACCAAAGAATTGATGCTTTTGAACTGTGGTGTTGGAGAAGACTCTTGAGAGTCTCTTGGACTGCAAGGAGATCCACCCAGTCCATCCTAAAGGAAATCCGTACTGAATATTCATTGGAAGGACTGATGTTAAAGCTGAAACTCCAATACTTTGGCCACCTGATGAGAACAGCTGACTCATTGGAAAATACCCTGATTCTGGGAAAGATAGAGGGCAGGAGGAGAAGGGGACGACAGAGGATGAGATGGTTGGATGATATCACTGACTCAATGGACATGAGTTTGAGTAAACTCCGGGAGTTGGTGATGGACAGGGAGGCCTGGTGTGCTGCGGTTCATGGGGTCAGAAAGAGTCGGACACGACTGAGTGACTGAACTGAACGTGATTTGTGCTCTTGAAAGTTTTGTTTTTAGAACATGTTTCTCTGTGTATTTAAATGAGTGAAGCTGCCCCAAAGAATAATTTAGGTACCTGGTTTTGTAAAATTAGTCTCTGAAAATATCAAACATCTTAACATACCTTACCTAGTTTCTTATCAACGATGATAAAATCTATGTGTTATTCCTTCTGCTTTCCTTCTGGTTTATCCTTCAAGTTTAAGAATCTGTATTTCTGTCTCTCCAGGACTGTTAACCACTCTGTTCTTGAATCTGTATTCTAGAAATGACTTTCCTGGTATACCTCCAGGAAGTCTTCTTTGAAAAATTATTTTTATGGACAGGCTTCACAGTTTTAGAGCTAACTCTACTCTTTTTTTCTTTTTCATGCTTGACTAGGCCCTGGGGTGCTGGACTAGACAGGTATACAGGTTCTAAAGTTGTCTCTTTAACCACACTGTAGATATTTAAGAAGAGGTTGAATGACCACTCAATGGGACATTTTGAATACACATCAATCTTTATGAGGTTGAGAATAATGACTTTGTCAGTACATGCTAATTATCATATGACTATTGCTTTAATTCCAGAGTTGAAAGACAAGTTGAAGACATTTGCATGATGACACTTCAGAAATAATCCATATCCCTTATAGTTCTTTATTTTTTTCAAATCTTCATTTAGATTGCCTTTGGCGTATGCCATCACAAATATCACAACACAATAATATGTGTGTGTCTAGTCAAACTAGGTTTAGTCACAAGTTTTCAGTTTTCCTAAATTATTTTCCTGTGTGACACATGTTGCTCATAATGACCAGATTCTCTGAATCCAGTTGACAGTTATGTCCAATTTATTTTTCTTATTAATGAAAGCATATTTGAATGTGTTGAGTGAGGCTGCTTCTATGCAGAAATATTCCTGAGTCAAATTATATTACATTTATTTACAAAATTATTTCAAATGTTAGTACTGATTTCTTTCAGTAGATAATTATACTGAGCTTTACAGTTGGTGACATGTAATGTCACTTTACTTGTAAAATATTAATTTAAAAGTAAGGATCCTGCTCCAGGATCTAGTGAACTGGCATCTTATTTCCCCTTGGCAAATGGCTTTCTTATCCCACATCTTCTATTTCCTTGTTATAAATTGTCAATATTATTGCCTATTTTTCTATTCCATTTGGATGTTGTACAATTAAATTTAAATGAAAAAAAATACATTTACCATCTCTGAATACAATTGAAGAGTAAATTATTTTCATCATTATCATGTTGATCTAAATCCAGAATTGGCACAAGAAACAACTTCTTTGGAAAAGTACTGTATAATTTACCTGATATGAAGTGTCAATATTATAATAGGGCTTAGAACCGATCACTCAAAGTAAATCCGAAGGCAGTATTTAAAAATTATGACTGGCATGGATGGTAGATCAATTTAAAATATTATAGTAAAAATTTAAAATTCAGATAGTTGACTGCCTAAATATTTTACTTTACAATACTGAATATTCAATCTCCATATTAAGCTCATTTGTTATCAGAAACATAATTTCATAAATATTCTTTTTTTTTTCTCTTATAGTATTTGACCTTCATGTAGACTCAAGGAAAAGTTCAAAATTAAAAATGAGTACTATAGAACTTTTCCTCCACTGTTGTATTAACTTACTTGAAATACTTAATCATTGGCAGAGCTGCTAATGATGATGTAATACCTCTGAGGTCCTGTTAGCCACAGCTAAGAAACTTTACAGAATTTGCCCCCAAACAGCATATATAGAAGTGCTTTGAAAGTTTATCCAAAGATACCATTTATAAATTAGAAAATATGCTTATTGTAGCTGAGCTAGTTGGTATTTTGGTAGTTTACAATTTTACTTCTTTCTTGGTGAAGTAACTGTTGCTGGAACCTATATCAGACACGTTCACAGGTGAGCCTTTTTTTTTCCAGGAAATTGTATAATCATGGACTCTGAGAATTAAATATAACCGACATATCATATAACTATCCCTCATCCTCACTTGACACTGAAATTCCCTTTTCATCATACAAAACATCGAGAATGACAGACTCAAGTACAATGCCACCAACTTAGAAGTAAAATATCTCAGGGCCTCTTTGTATTGATATGATTTTAAATTAGTTAGAATCATATGGCAATTAGTTAGAATTAAATTAGTTGGAATAATTATACAATTTAAAAGAGCATCTACAATTTCCTTGACTTTACAGAATGTTAGTATGATTTTTCACAATTTTTAAAAGCACCTGTTAAAACTACACATTGATTAAAGAGATGCACTATATTGTAATGATCTATTTCTCCAGTGTTGAACAATCCATATCATTACCAAATTTCCCACAGATCATAATAACTGTGTTGAGCATACTTGTAAATATTTATAAAATATTTTCTCTAAATATTTTTCTCTAAATAAATTTCTCTTCTCTAAAAATATTTTCCATAGGATTTATTAGTAGAAAGAGTATTGTGGAGATAAAGAAATATGAAAAAGTTATTTCTGCTTCTTCCTAGTTATTTTCAAAAAGCTTTCAGTAATTGCATCTAAATCTTGCTTTACTTCATTTCACCACTTTCTAATCTGCTGGGGGATCCCATCTCAGAATAAGGAAATGTAGTGGGACTGCTGCACCTTGTTTCCGCACATGTACAAAATTTAATTCAGGTGATTACACAGTAAACCTCTATACCCATTTATCTTGGAAAAGAAAGACTTATTTTTTGTAGAATATATTTCATTATGTTTATATGTCCTCATCTCTTTTTGTTGAGAAGTTGTCCCCCCAGGTCTCTTACACTTGTAGTAATGAAGTGTCCTGTAACCAGGAGTGATAATGCTGGGTACTATGCGAAGATGGGAGAAGAAGGCATGAGAATGCATGTAGTGGAAACAGAAAGAGTGGGAGACTCATGCTTATCATGGAAGGATGACTTGCTGCTCTTTGGTAATGAAATTTCAGCCATTAAGTGTATTTAACAGGGAAGCTCTTGATGACTGTGTGAACAATATGTATTAACATGCACACTGATCTTCCAATAGATCCTTATTGAATGAGTGAACTTGTAATAAGTACTTATCACAGGTAAAAGGTTTTATATATGTTTCTGTTAGTCTGTGTATTACCGTTGTTTAGTCACTAAGGTGTGTCTGACTCTTTGTGATTCCATGGACTGTGGGGAGTTCTGCCCATGGAATTTCCCAGGCAAGCATACTGGAGTAGGTTGCCTTTCCCTTCTCTAGGGGATCTTCCTGATCCAGGGATTGAACCCACATCTCCTGCTTTGGCAGGCAGATTCTTTACCACTGAGCCACCTGGAAAGTCGAGTCTGTGTGTACATGTTTACATGTGTAGTACATTATCTGTTTTACCTAGAAGTCTATTTTGTTCTGTTCTCTACATTAAATTTTATTTTTAGAACTCTGAAAATAAGGATTTCCTTTGCTTAAAAAAATTATTGTGTACTGAACAACTTCATGCAAATTTTTTTCAATTCAAGTCTAGAGAAGCTAGCCTGAATATGACTGAATATGATTATGTTAAATTATATGTGGAACAGAATTTTAGAGAATAAAAATATCAATAAAAATGCCATCATTATCTTGAAAGTAAAATGATCCAATAATATATTATTTCCCAGAGGCAAAGAATTATTTTCATACTTACCCCATAAAGGGTGTCAAAATCTATTAAACTAGAAAGCAATGCCTTTCAAATGTTTATTTATGTTTCTTATCAAGTAGAGAAAAATGACAAACAGAGCAAGAGAAAAAGAGCACTAATTCCTCTTAGGTTTATAGTCTGGTTGTTGTTGTTTAGTTGCCAAATTGTGTCTGACTCTTCTGGGACCCCATGAACTGTAGCTGGCCAGGCTCCTCTGTCCATGGGATTTCCCAGGCAAAATTACTGAAGGGGGATGCCATTTTTTGCTCAAGGCAATCTTCCTGGCCCTAGGATTGAACCCTGGTCTCCTGAATTTCAGTTGGATTTTTTACTGTTGAGTCACCAGGCAAGACCTTACATTCTGGGGAAGAGTCATACTCTTACCATGGAAAATGGCAATTCACAAAGTATTTCTGCATCATCTAGTATCATCTAATATGTTTCAGGCATTGCAGACACTATGCCAGGCACTATGGTAAGTGAGAAAACACACTTGAAGAGTATGTGTGTTTTGAAAGGGACTAGACAGAGTGTGTCACCAAGGACTTATAATCATTTCCCAAAACATCTAGTTTATGACAGATATTTATTGATGTTGTCTGTCTTTCCACAGTTAGAACTGAAGGTTCAAATGTAAACACCCATGAGAAAATAACTCTTACTTTTGTGCAGCACTTCTCAGCTTACAAGATACATCTGAAAATTATAATTTGTAAGACGATAGACATAGAGGAGGGCTGGGGTCATGGAGTACTGTGATGACAGTACATGAAGCTGGAACCAGAATGAGAATCCAGGTCTCATGTAGAGAGCCCAGTGTGTTCTCAGTAAACTGCACATCAGGTCTTGCCCGATAGATGTTTTACAGTTGACAGGGGACAGGTGTCTGAAGCTAAAAAGCCATCTTGTAAGAAGTAGGAAGACTTGAAAGAAGTACTGGAACAAAAGTGCCAAAGGCATGCTCCACTGTTAAAATGACTGCACTATTTTCATTCTCAGAAATTCAGACCACAATCCTTTCATGGTTAAAAGTATCACTCATTTTTTTTTTTTTTCTGTTGTAGGTAATTCGGGGCCCAGGAAAGATGATTATTTCCTAAATGGACGTCCTTACACTGCCCAATAATGTGACTGAATTTGTTCTCCTGGGACTCACGCAGAATCCACACGTACAGAAAATACTCTTCATTGTCTTTCTGTTCATTCTCCTATTCACTGTGCAGGGCAACTTGCTCATTGTCATCACCATCTCCCTCAGCCCCACGCTTTCTGCTCCCATGTATTTCTTTCTCACTCACTTGCCCTTTTTAGATGCCTTCTTCACCTGTGTGAGCATGCCCAAATTGATCATTGACCTGTTGCACCAGAGGAGAACCATCTCCCGGGGTGGCTGCCTGACTCAGCTCTTTGTGGAGCACTTTCGGGGAGCATCAGAGATCATCCTTCTCATCGCCATGGCCTATGACTGCTATGCGGCTATTTGCAAACCTCTGCACTACACGGTCATCATGCGAAAAGGGCTTTGCCAGCTCCTGATGGTGGTGGCCTGGATCAGGGGCATCTTGCCACTGAGCAGATTCTCTTTATGGTCGACTTGACCTTCTGTGGTCATGTGTGATTTCTTCTCCTTAATGGAACTTGCCTGCAGCGACACCTACCGACCCGGAATGGTGGTGGCAACTAACAGTGGGGGCATGTGCGTGCTTATTTTCTCCATGTTATTGGTCTCTTACATAGTCATATTGAGGTCTCTGAAATCCCATGGCTCTGAAGGCAGGTGCAAAGCCCTCTCTACATGTGGCCCCCACTTTACACTAGTGGTATGCTTTTTTGTCCCTTGTATATTAATTCAGTTGCTCCCTGTAGCCACTTACCCTAAAGACAAGTGGGTGGCTGTGTTCTTTGCAATCTTCACTCCCATGCTAAATCCTATTATTTATACAGTGAGAAATGCAGAGGTTAAAATGCCATGAGGACTTTGTTGAAGAAGATAATAACTTAGAGTATTCAAGAGCCAATTTAGTGATCATTTGTGTACCTAGGGAGGACTGTACCTGTTGTAAATTGTGAAAGAATACTAAGAATTTGCAGACCACTGGCAGAAAATAAATATCTAGAATCTAATACTTATTGATGATTTGATGACTAGGTATATTTTAGGCACATTCATCAATTTTGCTGCACTTTACCAAGGCTTCAATGTTCGTGTTCATAGATTCAGACTAGACAATGGAAAGAACAAGCATAGACCCCTACTTTGGTGACTGTAGAATAAGATTTTTCCTCCAGAGTCTTACTGCTGCTTTAGTAAATTCTTCATATATGTTAATTGGATGAAATTGTTTTTTTTTTTTCCATAGAATCTTGATCTCAAAAAAAAAAAATGTTTCCCCCTTTTTGCTTAGTCTGTGTTAAAGCAAATAGGGGATAGAAATTCTTCAATAGATACATGGGGAAGGGACATTTGAGTGTGGGAATCACAGCTTATTATTTTTTTCTTAATGTACTTTGAATTCACCAAAAGCAAAAAGAGAGAAACCCACAAAAGGAAAAACATATAATTCATAATCTATCTCTAGTTCTTCTTTGGAATGAAAAATAAACCAGAGATTTTGAAATTACTCTTAATATGCTCTTATTTTCTTAACTTCATGGATCACAGTGTTTCTTGAATATAAAGTGAACATTTTGTCTTTCTATACTAAAAGTTGAAGAACCGTTTGAAAAAGGTTAAGCATCTTTTACAAATCTCAACATAAAAGCATAGTTAGGTTCCAAAGCTGTTGCTCTGTAGGCCTCCTACATATATTAATATTTACATTAAATGAACACTTTAACTACCAGGTGCATTCACCCCAGTTTATATATACATGTAATAAACTAATGGTTCCATTATCAATATCCCCACTTTACAGAGAAGGAAATTGAAGCCAAGAGAGGTTTACTAATCTACTTGACTCACAATACTCTTCAACTGTAAAATGTGTGAGAAGGTATTGTATTGGAACACAGCTTCTTTTCAAAAGTTTAGCTATAAACTTTCAATCTATGTCTTTAAAAATAAGTCATATTTTCTTTCAAATGAGACATAGTGCCTATGGTATCTGTAAGTCTACAGATAAGAAAATTATCTGCAGTCTTAAAGGTTTAGTTTGTCTTTCAAGACTATGATGTCAATATGTTCTAGCTTTATCTCACATGTAGGCATGTACTTTAGCACTGCAATTTTTTCCCTCAATTTGAAAGTTCAACTTATGCCACTTCTCTGTTACAGAAGACTAACTATTAAGGTCTTTCTTTCAAAATGGTAGTGGTGTAACAAAGAAGCATCCTATGAGGCCTCTGAGAATAGACTCCTGGCCATGTTGACCACTGTCCTTTTGTCTGTAGAAAATCTCTGCCAAAGAATAAATTTAATCAGAGAAGTAAGAAAATGCAGAGGGAAAGGAAAATAGTCAAGAAAAACAAAATGATAATAGTTGCCCCATTAAACAAAGTCAAGAACTTTTATTTCTTGTTCTAGGTCTATACATAAGATTCTGAGCTATGTTCTTTGCAGACACTGAAACCCCTACCAGGTGGAAGAAGCTAACTGTATGCTGCCCAGAAGATGCAGACTTTAAAACCAGATGGTTGATGATGTGACTCCCACTTACCTCACCACCAACCAATCAGAGAAAAGTCCATGAGTTATACAAGCCCTGCTTCTCAAACAATGTAAGTCTCTTCACTACCATCTCCAAGGGGGACCCACATTCTTGAGGGCACTAGTGCACTGTGGTCTCATTTACCAGTCAAAGCAATAAAGCTATTTCTTTCTACTTTACCCAAAATTTTGTCCCAAAGATTTAATCTGGCAACAGTGTCCAGAAGCCAAATTTCTGGAACAATGGTAACCTATAATGGAAAAGAATCTGAAGAAATATATATGTGTGTATATATACACACACACAAATACACAAGCACAAATACACAAGTATAAATCTATACATATAGATTTATATATATAAATATATATATAACTGAATCACATTATTATTAACTTGAAACTAACACAACATTGTAAATTAACTGTACTTAAAACACAGAAAAATTGAAAAAGTTTAAAAATCTACCGATATTATTATGATAATAGATTTTCTGGGGGTAGAAAAAATCCCCTTCAGGTATATTTCTATTAGTTAAATTAAGCATTGATATACATCTTCATAAAAATGAAATCGCTAAAGGTGAAATTTCAAAAAGTGGGAGATACCTGCAATGCTCCTCTATCCATGTAAAGAATATCTTTACATTCAGTTCAGTTCAGCCACTCAGCCGTGTCTGACTCTTTGTGACCCCATGGACTGCAGCACACCAGACTTGCCTGTCCATCTCCAACTCCAGGAGATTACTCAAATTCATGTCCATTGAGTCAGTGATACCATCCAACCATCTCATCCTCTGTCATTCCCTTCTCCTCCCGCCTTCAATCTTTCCCAGCATCAGGGTCTTTTCCAATGAGTCAGTTCTGCACATCAGGTGGCAAAAGTATTGGAATTTCAGCTTCAGCATCAGTCCTTACAATGAATATTCAGAACTGATTTCCTTTAGGATGTACTGGTTGGATCTCCTTTCAGTCCAAGGAACTCTCAAGAGTATTCTCCTGTCCACAGTTCAGAAGCATCATTCTTCAGCACTCAGCTTTCTTTATAGTCCAACTCTCACTTCCATACATGACCACTGGAAAAATCATAGCTTTGACTAGACGGCCCTTTGTTGACAAAGTAATGCCTCTGCTTTTTAATATGCTGTCTAGTTGGTCATAGTTTTTTGTTTCTTGTTGTTGTTGTTGTTTTTTCAGCACTACGAACAAAGCTAGTGGAGGTGATGGAATTCCAATTGAGCTATTTCAAATCCTGGAAGATGTTGCTGTGAAAGTGCTGCGTTCAATATGCCAGCAAATTTGGAAAACTCAGCAGTGGCTCCAGGAAAAGGTCAGTCTCCATTCCAATCCCAAAGAAAGACAATGCCAAAGAATGCTCAAACTACCACACAATTACACTCATCTCACATGCTAGTAAAATAATGCTCAAAATTCTTCAAGCCAGGCTTCAGCAATACATGAACTGTGAACTTCCAGATGTTCAAGCTGGTTTTAGAAAAGGCAGAGGAACTAGAGATCAAATTGCCAACATCCGCTGGATCATGGAAAAAGCAAGAGAGTTCCAGAAAAACATCTATTTCTGCTTTATTGACTGCTGAAGCCTTTTGACTGTGTGGATCACAATAAACTGTGGAAAATTCTGAAAGAGATGGGAATACCAGACCACCTGATCTGCCTTTTGAGAAACCTACATGCAGGTCAGGAAGCAACAGTTAGAACTGGACATGGAACAACAGACTGGTTCCAAATAGGAAAAGGAGTACATCAAGGCTGTATATTGTCACCCTGCTTATTTAACATATATGCAGAGTACATCATGAGAAACGCTGGGCTGGAAGAAGCACAAGCTGGAATCAAGATTGCCGGGAGAAATATCAATAACCTCAGATACGTACATGACACCACCCTATGGCAGAAAGTGAAGAGGAACTAAAAAGCCTCTTGATGAAAGTGAAAGAGGAGAGTGAAAAAGTTGGCTTAAAGCTCAACATTCAGAACACTAAGATAATGGCATCTGGTCCCATCACTTTATGGGAAATAGATGGGGAAACAGTGGAAACAGTGTCAGACTTCATTTTTTTCGGCTCCCAAATCACCGCAGATGGTGATTGCAGCCATGAAATTAAAAGCCACTTACTCCTTGGAAGGAAAGTTATGACCAACCTAGATAGCATATTGAAAAGCAGAGACATTACTTTGCCAACAAAGGTCCATCTAGTCAAGGCTATGGTTTTTCCAGTGGTCAGGTCTGGATGTGAAATTTGGAATGTGAAGAAAGCTGAGCACTGAAGAATTGATGCTTTTGAACTGTGGTGTTGGAGAAGACTCTTGAGAGTCCCTTGGACTGCAAGGAGATCCAACCAGTCCATTCTAAAGGAGATCAGTCCTGGGTGTTCTTTGGAAGGACTGTGCCAAAGCTGAAACTCTAATACTTTGGCCACCTCATGCGAAGAGTTGACTCATTGGAAAAGACTCTGATGCTGGGAGGGATTGGGGGTAAGAGGAGAAGGGGACAACAGAGGATGAGATGGCTGGATGGCATCATAGACTCAAGATTCATGGGGATGCACAGAGTCAGACACGACTGAAGTGACTTAGTAGTGGTATTAGTAGTAGTAATGTGGTTAGAAGTTTGTGATTGAAGAAATTTATTGTCCTTGATTCATGTGAGGCTAAGGATATGGGGCAATGTATGCTTTTCACTAGTAAATGACACTAAATGAGAAACCTCATATCATGATTTTTATACCTTTTACATAGAGAGTTCTTATATTCAAATTTCTTATATTTCTTTTTTTTTAAATTTTATTTTATTTTTAAACTTTACAATATTGTATTAGTTTTGCCAAACATCAAAATGAATCCACCACAGGTATACCCATGATCCCCATCCTGAACCCTCCTCCCTCCTCCCTCCCCGTATCATCCCTCTGGGTCATCCCAGTGCATCAGCCCCAAGCATCCAGTATCGTGCATCGAACCTGGACTGGTGACTTGTTTCATACATGATATTATACATGTTTCAATGCCATTCTCCCAAAACCCCCCACCCTCTCCCTCTCCCTCTCCCATAGAGTCCATAAGATTGATCTATACATCAGTGTCTCTTTTGCTGTCTCGTACACAGGGTTATTGTTACCATCTTTCTAAATTCCATATATATGTGTTAGTATACTGTATTGGTGTTTTTCTTTCTGGCTTTCTTCACTCTGTATAATAGGCTCCAGTTTTATCCACCTCATTAGAACTGATTCAAATGTATTCTTTTTAATGGCTGAGTAATACTCCATTGTGTATATGTACCACAGCTTTCTTATCCATTCATCTGCTGATGGGCATCTAGGTTGCTTCCATGTCCTGGCTATTATAAACAGTGCTGCGATGAACACTGGGGTACACGTGTCTCTTTCCCTTCTGGTTTCCTCAGTGTGTATGCCCAGCAGTGGGATTGCTGGATCATAAGGCAGTTCTATTTCCAGTTTTTTAAGGAATCTCCACACTGTTCTCCATAGTGGCTCTACTAGTTTGCATTCCCACCAACAGTGTAAGAGGGTTCCCTTTTCTCCACACCCTCTCCAACATTTACTATTTGTAGACTTTTGGATCGCAGCCATTCTGACTGGTGTGAAATGGTACCTCATAGTGGTTTTGATTTGCATTTCTCTGATAATGAGTGATGTTGAGCATCTTTTCATGTGTTTGTTAGCCATCTGTAGGTCTTCTTTGGAGAAATGTCTATTTAGTTCTTTGGCGCATTTTTTGATCGGGTCATTTATTTTTCTGGAGTTGAGCTGTAGGAGTTGCTTGTATATTTTTGAGATTAGTTGTTTGTCCGTTGCTTCATTTGCTATTATTTTCTCCTATTCTGAAGGCTGCCTTCTCAACTTGCTAATAGTTTCCTTTGTTGTGCAGAAGCTTTTAAGTTTAATTAGGTCCCATTTGTTTATTTTTGCTTTCATTCCCAATATTCTGGGAGGTGGGTCATAGAGGATCCCGCTGTGATGTATGTTGGAGAGTGTTTTGCCTATGTTCTCCTCTAGGAGTTTTATAGTTTCTGGTCTTACGTTGAGATCTTTAATCCATTTTGAATTTATTTTTGTGTATGGTGTTAGAAAGTGTTCTAGTTTCATTCTTTTACAAGTGGTTGACCAGTTTTCCCAGCACCACTTGTTAAAGAGATTGTCTTTAATCCATTGTATATTCTTGCCTCCTTTGTCAAAGATAAGGTGTCCATATGTGCATGGATTTATCTCTGGGCTTTCTATTTTGTTCCATTGATCAATATTTCTGTCTTTGTGCCAGTACCATACTGTCTTGATAACTGTTTCTTGTGTTTGTCAAAGTCTTCTCAAACACAGTACTATTCACCAAATAATAGAAAACATTTGGTTTATCAAATCTTAAGTAATTTGTTCCTCCACTTTTGGATGTTGCTATAAAAATGAATGTCTGAGTCCCTCTCCAGAATCATAATTTAAATCCTTTCTAATGTGGTAGTATGTGAAGTGGGACCTTTGGGAAATGACTAAGTCATGAAGGTAGCATTCTGCTGTTTGGGGTTATAGTGTGTATGTTAAAGTCAGTCAGCTGTATCTGACTCTTTAAAACCACATGGACTATACAGTCCATGGAATTCTCCAAACCAGAATACTGAAGTGGGTACCCTTTCCCTTCTCCAGGGGATCTTCCCAACCCAGGGAATGAACCCAGGTCTCCATCATTGCATGAAGATTCTTTACCAGCTAAGCCACAAGGACAGCCCAAGAATACTGGAGTGGGTAGCCTATCCCTTCTCCAGCAGATCTTCTCAACCCAGGAATCAAACCAGGGTCTCCTGGATTGCTGGTGGATTCTTTACTAACTCAGCTATGAGGAAACCCCAATGCACAATATGGTGACGATTAACAATATTGCTTATATGCTGAAAGTTGCTAACAGTAGATCTTAAATGTTCTCAACTCATACACACAAACAATAATTATGTGAGGTGGTGAATGTGATAGCTAATATTAATTACTCTGGTAACCTTTTTGCTATATATACATAATATATGTGTAGATATATCAAATAATCTTTATTGGACACTTTACACTAGGTTTGGTGAGTGGAGATCTGTACTGAAGGATCAGAATTCAATTCAGAAAAATCATGGCTCCTCATCAAGTTACCTCCTAACCCAGAGATTTTTGAAGAAAGGAGACATCAAGCATTCTTTAAAATAAGACCTCTGTAATATCACATCAAATAGGTGCTATAGACCTTCAACCTAATCTTTTTCTGTGGAATCTGATACTATTTACCAGTTAATCATGCTCTGAGAAAATAAAAACATTCAATTTTTTTTGGAGATCACTTGAAGCAGGTTCTAAGCTAAAGTTCACTCTTGAGTGGCAGAATGGCACTGTCCTCCACTGGTCAGAAAACCTACTGACAGTTGTTGACAGGAAGCAAATAGACTGACAGACATTTCTCCAAAAGTCAGGTTTTGAAAAATTGCAATTTGAGGCCTACAACCGTGGAGGAAAATGTACAATCACCCCCAAGACAAAGGAAGAGCAATGCTTTTACAGAAGGGAAAGGGAAGTTGAGAAGGAAGGGGGGCTCTAGTAAATACAGAGCCCATGATTTTTCATTGCTTTAGGCCTTAACAGGAAAGCAGAGTCTTTCTTCTTCCTGCTGGGATTTGCTATGTGGCAGGGTTTGGGAGTTCCCCTTTCTAGTCTTCCAACTCCATTTCATTTTATGTTTCTTAACATTTCCAAAGTGACAAAACATTGACCTGATGCTCTTACACTGGGTCAATTCTGAATATCTAGTAGCGTATGAGTGTTCTAGAGGGCATACATTTCCATATTGGGTCTCCGATGCTTGAGTAAAGTCTTTATAATACAGGACTGAATAGAATGTTTTCGGAAAAAAACCTCCCATTCCTAAATAGTTAGCACAAAGAAACACCATATTTTTGTGCTCCTAAAGAGATTTGACAGTGTAGGAAACAAGTTTTATCCCAGTCCTGTGTAATTAATTTTTTGGTTTAGCAACAGATGGAGAGCCATGCTAAATCAATGTGGAAAATGGAAACTTAAAAAATAGCATATTGTTAATCTTTGAAAGTGTTAGTCACTCAGTCGTGTCTGACTCTTTGTGACCCCATGGACTGTAGCCCATCAGGCTCCTCTGTCCATGGAATTTTCCAGACAAGAATACTGGAGTAGGTAGCCATTCCCTTCTTCAAGATTCTTCCTGACCCAGTGATCCAACCTGCATCTCCTCTATTCCAGGCTGATTCTTTATAGGCTGAGCCACAGAGAAAACACATCATATAAAGTGACTTATATTTATATGATAAAATCCTATGGGATTGAGTCAAAGGATGTATTTGCCTATAGTCTCTTAACATCTTCATTTCCCTACGCAGATCTCACTGGAAAGCAGTGAAGCTCATTGAAGTAGTTACACACATCAGTTAGACAAACAAAACGATTCCTATTATTTTCATTACTCTCTATCAAGTGAGGATATCAGCTATGCCATATAAGGCAAAGATAAAACAGACTGGGATTTAGGTAACCTGAATTCTTATCTTTAAACTGCCAGTATCAAAATGTGCAGTTTTAAAACTGTTGCTTTCCTTTCCTGAGTCTCAAATTCTTTGTGTGCACAATAAAGAATAAATTAGATTCTCTTTAAGGATAAGAGTTTGAGCAAACTCTGGGAGATAGTGAAGGACAGGCGCCTGGTGTGCTACAGTCCATGGGTCACAAACAGTCCAACAGGACTTCAAGATTTAACAACAACAACAACAGCAACAATAAACTATTATTTCTCGGTGCCAAAAATTTATTATCTGTTTGCTTATTTGTAGACCAAAATTTGGCCTCCATGTGTTTGAATTCTCAGAAAGTTCATCTAAAATATAATATGACATACAGAGTAGTCCTTCTGCTCCGTTGAAATGTGTCCAACATTTTCCAGAGATTGCTGATTTCTGAGAACTCTTAAATTAGACAGCTAATAACTCAGAAATGAAACAACAGTAATGGGCTTTTAATTCTATTGCTTACTGGTACACCATCCTAGACAAGAGAAAGTAATTTACTAGCCTCAAATTTTCTATTTATGAAATGAGAATAATATTTGCATCTCATGTAGTTATTTTTAGATTAAATATGAAAGATGATTGCCAATAATAAGTGTTCAATGCATGAAATTTCCTTTTAATAGCAAATTTAGGGCAGATTAGAAATGCACAGGTTTAGTAATGTCTTATTAACTAACTTATCAGAATAAGGAAAAAACCCTGTATAGTTCTAAATCCTTCCTGAGAGAGGAGATGGGTAATTCTCAGAAGAAGAAACTGACATTTTTCAAATTCCCAAGTGACTTATGGTCTCCATGAGAAACAGTCTTCTGAAAGTCTTTGTTGATAGATGGATATTAAAGAAGCCTCCTGCTTACTATTTGGTAAGTTTTTATGTAAGAGGTAATGTGAGGTCAAAACCAAGATCAAGACTTGGGATTAAGGCTTCCCTGGTGGCACAGCAGATAAGAATCTGCCTGACAATGCAGGGGACAGGGTTGCTTCCCTGGTCTGAGAGTGTTCCTCATGCCTCAGAACAATGAGTCCATGTGCTGCAACTACTGAGCCAGAGCTCTGGGACCTGCAAGACACAACTATTGAGCCTGAATGCTGCAGTTACTAAAGCCCAAGTGTGCTAGAGCCTGCACACTGCAGCTGCTGAGTCCACGTGCTGTAACCATTGAAGACTTTGAGCCTACAGCTCCTGTTCTGCAGCAGAAGAAGCCACCACAGTGAGAAACCCATGCCCCGCAGCTAGAGAGTAGCCTCCACTCTCTGAATCTACAGAAAGCCCAAGCACAGCAACAAAAGACCCACAGCAACCACAAATAAATAGATTATTATTTTTTTTTAATATTTGAGATAAGTTAGTCTTGAATTGTATCTTTAGGTCTGCTCCTCATTCACTCTATGCACTTGGGGCAGGCACATTGCTGACCTTCTCTGTCTCAATTTTCCTATCTTCCAACAACATATAACTTGTTTTAAACATGTTAGAGGAAATTATTTAAATAAAATCCTTTGCACAATGAATATTATGAATGTATATATGAAGCAGTCAATATTAAATTTTGTTAATTTTTTATAATAATGATCTCTAATTCAAAAAATCTTTGCAATTTGCAAAAAAAATAAAAAAGAAAAAGAAAACTTTTCTAATTTACTAAATAATAACATCTCTCAAGAGAAAAGTCTTTCATCCTCTCAGAACTTGTAATCTTTGGATATCACAAATGATGAAAACAGAAGTGAGAAAGTTCTATAAGAACATTTGACTTCAAAACAACTTATAAAGGAGATTTTTACAAATTGATTAGATAGAAAAAATCCCAAACAAAATATAATAGAAAAAGCATGGTGAAATAGCACACAGAATAAAAAGAGAGTAAATATTATTTGGTGAATTACTGGGGAGGAAAAAGGAAAACATGGGGAATGAAAGTCTTTCAACTTATTTATTCAGCTAATTGTATGGAACACCAGTATGAGTCAGACACTGAACCAAGTGCTGGTGATAAAGCGGGGAAGGCAGATAGAGACTTATGCCTCAGATTTATTTAAATGTCTTTTATATGGAAGAGGACAGTGAATTAGACTTTTCTAATCAGAATCAAAAGTTTTACTGTTTTTTTTTTAATATATTTAAGAACGAGTTCTGAATATTTCTTATTGGCTGAAAAGCAATCAAGTTTATTACATGGTGAACTCAGCTCCCTGTGCCTGGTTGTGCTCCAGCAAAGACCCAGGGACCAGTTTTTAGAAGATGTGGAAGAATTTAAGCATCCTTGTGATAAGCTGAGGGCTTCCTAAGTGGTGCTAGTTGTAAAGAATCTGCCTGATAATGCAGAAGACATAAGAGATGAAGGTTCAATCCCTAGGATGGGAAGATCCCCTGGAGGAAGGCATGGCAATCCATTCCTGTATTCTTGCCTGGAGAATTCCATGGACAGAGGACCCTAGCAGGCTTCAGTCCATAGGTTTGCAAAGACTCAGACACAACTGAAGAGACTTAGTGTGCTTGCACATAATATGCTGAATAAAATAGCTTCAGAAGTTCACTCTTTTCATAAACTAGAAAATATAGTATGTTTCTGGTCCTCCTACATACCATGGAAGAAATAACATCTATTACTAAAATGCTTTGGACTTACCTAAAACCCATATTATAACTTTCTTATCAGTTTGGTATTAAAAATACTGTCTTTACAGGATAATTCTCCACTTCTGAATTCATAATGAGCATTGAAATGAAAGAAGACAGAACGATTGTGACTGAATTCATTCTAATGTGTGTTACACAGAATCCCCTATTGCAGAGAGATCTATTGTTGTTGCTAATTATCCCCTAATTGTCATTGTCATGGGCAACATGCTCACTATGGTGACTACCATCGGTAGCCAGACTTTGGACTCCCTGATGTGTTTCTTCTTGGCCTTCTTGTTCTTGATGGATCCCTGCTACTCCTCTTCAATAGATCTTAAAATGCTAACTGATTCGCTCTCTAATTCAAAATTTTCTCCTTCAGTGGCTACATGGAACAACTCTTTATTGACCTTTTAGTTTTCAGGAGCTTCAGAGATTGTCCTCCTTATGGATGTCCCTGCACTGTGTAACCATCATGAGCCACGTTCCATGCTGCCTCCTAGAGGCTGTGCTGGGTAATAGGCTTTCTCCACTCAACTGGATGGATCTTAGTCACTTTCTGGATCTGGTTCTGTGGCCCCAATATCATGTATCAGTTCATGTGTGAAAATGTCCTCCTGAAACAATTTGTGTTCACTGATACTTTTCTGCTGTTCTCTTGGTTGTTAAAAATTGTAGGAGTATCTACGCAATCACTCTTATAATATTGTTGGTATACTAAGTTGTCATCCTGTGCTCCTTGAGGACTCACAGCTTTTCAGGAAGGGGGGGAAAAAAGCCCTGTCTACTGGTATCTGCAACCAGGAGCTACTTTTCCCAGGAAAAAGCCATAGCAGTATGTTATACTCTCGTTACTGCCATTTTAAACCTTGTTATATATAGAATAAGGAATACAAAGGACATAAAGTGTCATTAGAATGTTATTAAATAGGAATGTAATTTTAGATAAGAAATTATTATTATCTTTATTATTATTATTATTATATTTATGCCAGCAAATTTGGAAAACTCAGCAGTGGCCACAGGACTGGAAAAGGTCAGTTTTCATTCCAATCCCAAGGAAAGGCAATGCCAAAGAATGCTCAAACTACCGCACAATTGCACTCATCTCACATGCTAGTAAAGTAATACTCAAAATTCCCCAAGCCAGGCTTCAGCAATATGTGAACTGTGAACTTCCTGATGTTCAAGCTGGTTTTAGAAAAGGCAGAGGAATCAGAGATCAAATTGCCAACATCTGCTGGATCATAGAAAAAGCAAGAGAGTTCCAGAAAAATATCTATTTCTGCTTTATTGACTATGCCAAAGCCTTTGACTGTGTGGATCACAATAAACTGTGGAAAATTCTGAAAGAGATGGGAATACCAGACCACCTGATCTGCCTCTTGAGAAATTTGTATGCAGGTCAGGAAGCAACAGTTAGAACTGGACATAGAACAACAGACTGGTTCCAAATAGGAAAAGGAGTTCGTCAAGCTGTATACTGTCAGCCTGCTTATTTAACTTTTTTGCAGAGTACATCATGAGAAATGCTGGACTGGAAGAAACACAAGCTGGAATCAAGATTGCCAGGAGAAATATCAATAACCTCAGATATGCAGATGACACCACCCTTATGGCAGAAAGTGAAGAGGAACTAAAAAGCCTCTTGATGAAAGTGAAAGAGGAGAGTGAAAAACTTGGCTTAAAGCTCAACATTCAGAAAACGAAGATCATGGCATCTGGTCCCATCACTTCATGGGAAATAGATGGGGAAACAGTGGAAACAGTGTCAGACTTTATTTTTGGGGGCTCCCAAATCACTGCAGATGGTGACTGCAGCCATGAAATTAAAAGCCACTTACTCCTTGGAAGGAAAGTTATGACCAACCTAGATAGCATATTCAAAAGCAGAGACATTACTTTGCCAACCAAGGTTTGTCTAGTGAAGGTTATGGTTTTTCCTGTGGTCATGTATGGATGTGAGAGTTGGACTGTGAAGAAGGCTGAGTGCTGAAGAATTGATGCCTTTGAACTGTGGTGTTGGAGAAGACTCTTGAGAGTCCCTTGGACTGCAAGGAGATTCAACCAGTCCATTTTGAAGGAGATCAGCCCTGGGATTTCTTTGGAAGGAATGATGCTAAAGCTGAAACTCCAGTACTTTGGCCACCTCATGCGAAGAGTTGACTCATTGGAAAAGACTCTGATGCTGGGAGGGATCGGGGGCAGGAAGAGAAGGGGACAACAGAGGATGAGATGGCTGGATGGCATCATTGACTTGATGGACTTGAGTCTGAGTGAACTCCGGGAGTTGATGATGGACAGGGAGGCCTGGCGTGCTGTGATTCATGGGGTCACAGAGTCGGACACAACTGAGCGACTGATCTGATCTGATCTAATCTGATTCCCATTTCACTGATGAAAAGCAATGAAGTTCAAAGAAGTTCAATGATCTGCCCAATATCAGAGAAAAATCTAGTATTCAGATCTGCATCCTTCTAAATCCAAATTTGATACTTTCAAAAGTTTCAAAAGATATCAAAGACAACAAACATTTCGTCAGAACCTCTACTTTATAGTAATTTAAATAAATACTATATATACACACAATATATACATATACCAGGAATCATTATTCCACAGTTGATCAAAGGAAGTATTTCTCAGCTAAACAAGTGCCAAACTTATGAGATTTTATTTTAAATTAATTTTGGCTCTTTTTGTAAATGAAGTCTGCTAACAAGATACAAATGTGTGTGTGTATATATATATATATATGCCATATATATATATATGCCATACTGCTACTGCTAAGTCACTTTAGTCGTGTCCAACTCTGTGCGACCCCATAGACAGCAGCCCACCAGGCTCCCCCATCCCTGGGATTCTCCAGGCAAGAATACTGGAGTAGGTTGCCATTTCCTTCTCCAATGCATGAAAGTGAAAAGTCAAAGTGAAGTCACTCAGTCATGTCCGACTCTTAGCAACCCCATGGACTGCAGCCTACTAGGCTCCTCCATCCATGGGATTTTCCAGTCAAGAGTACTGGAGTGGGGTGATATATGCCATATATATATATATACTTTGGAATATATATATATATATATATATATATATATATATATATATATAATAGGTATATTTCCTCTTTTGACAGAAAATTCCAATCTCACACTTCATGGTACCATAGGTTTTATTAAGAAAGAAATGGACTAGAATGCTACTCAGCCATAAACAAGAATAAAATGATGCCATTTACAGCAACATGGATGAACTTAGAGATTATCAAGCAAAGTGAGATAAGTCAGAAAAATAAAGGCAAATACCATATGTACCATATGATATCATTATATGTGGAATTTCTTGACAAAATATGGCACAAATGAACTTATCTATAAAACAAAAACAGACTCACAAACAGGCAACAGGCTTGTGGTTGCCATGGGAGAAAGGGTGTTGAGGAGGGGTGGATTGGGAGTTTGGGGTTAGCAAATGCAAATTACTCTATATAGGACAGATAAACAACAATGTCCTACTGTAAAACAAGGGCATTATATTCAATATCCTGTGATAAACCATATTGGAAAAAAATATGAAAATGACTGTATATATATATATATATATATATATATATATATGTAAATATATAACTGAATCACTTTGCTAGGTAGTAGAAATTGACACAAATTTGTAAATGAACAACACATCAATAAATTTTTTTAAACTAAGAAAAAATTAAAGAAATAGTTGCTAAATTAAAAAAAAGAAATCATTGCCAGTCCAGGTTCGATGCACGATACTGGATGCTTGGGGCTAGTGCACTGGGACGACCCAGAGGGATGGTATGGGGAGGGAGGAGGGAGGAGGGTTCAGGATGGGGAACACATGTATACCTGTGGTGGATTCATTTAGATATTTGGCAAACTAATACAATTATGTAAAGTTTAAAAATAAAAATAAATAAATAAAATAAATTAAAAAAAAGAAATCATAACAATATTTATCAAATATATTGTCATGAAAATGTGATGGAGAGTAAGGACATTAGCTTCAGGATCCGGAGACATTAGTTTTCTTTCAGACTATGCCATAATCTTCTATAACCTTAAACAGCTTTCCTTGTTTCTACAAGCACTTTGCTTAGGTAAATTGAAAGGTGTTTCCCAGTTCTGTAATTCTACCCAGAACAATATGTTTATTGCCATAAATACTGTTTATTTGCTTCTACTTCAATTAGAAGTAAAATTGGAGGAGTTACGAGATGACAGTTCACCTCCCCAAAACATTTCCATTCCTGATAAAAAAAACTTTGGAGATGTCCTTGTCTTCTGTGATGAAAGATTCCTTGGATTGGACTAAAACAACAGAATCTCTGCTCCTGAGGGCTTTGTTATTTTGAGGATATGTTTGTCTACCTATTGAAATGCATGAAGCTGCCCATAAGAACACTTTAGCAGCTACCTTGTTTTTGTGAAATTAGTCCCTGACAGCAAAAATCGAACCATCCTTCAACTAATTTCTGATCAACGATAATAAGATCCATATATAACTTATCTTGCTTTCATTCTGGTTTACCCTTCAGTTTTGAGAATCTTAGTTTCTGTCTTTGTAATTTTAAATCTCTGTATCCTTGAACTTGTATTCCAAAAAGAGACTTTCCTGGTATAGCTCCAGGAACACTTCTTTTGAAGAATATCTTCATGGAAACCTTCTATGATTTGGAACTGATTCCACTCTCTTTCCTTTCTATGTTGTTCTCATGCTTGGGGAGTTGGATAGACACATGTAGAGATTATAAATCAATTTCTCTACCCAGCACTGTAGCTATTTAAATAGAGACTGGATAACTACTTAACAGACAATTCTGAATGGGTTTCAATCTTTAATGAGATTGGGAATGATGACTTTGTCAGTACATGCTATTTCTCTGGTCTGACTTTCATTCCAAATGTAAATACAAGTCCACGAAATTTTCATGATGACACTTCAGGAAAATCCATATCACTAATAGTTGTTTAGATAATTTTAAATTCCCAAACTGTCTTCAGCATCTGACATCACAAATATTATTTGCGCACCCTAATATTGGAGAGCCCAGTGAATATAAGTTTGATCAAATAGTTTCACTTTCTTAAAACTCTTTTCTTTCATTGTACATGCTGCTCACATTCTCTGGAGCCAATTGAACTTTACCAACCAACCAGTTAGTCACTCAGTCATGTCCGAATCTTTGTGACCCCATTGGACTACTGTAGCCTGCCAGGCTCCTCTGTCGATAGGATTCTCCAGTCAAGCAGACTGGAGTATGTAGCCATTTCCTTCTCTGGGGCATCTTCCAGGCCCAGGGATCAAAGAGAGGTCTCAACCCAGGTCTTCACATTGAAAGCAGATTCTTTACCACCTGAGCCACCCAGGAAGCTCAAATACTAATCAATCAGTAGTATCTAACTCTTTGCGACTCCATGGACTGTAGCTCACCAGGTTCCTCTGTCCATGGGATTTCCCAGGCAAGAATACTGGAGTGGGTTGCCATTCCCTTCTCCAGGGGATCCTCCCAACCCAGGGATCAAACTGAGGTCTTTGTCATTGTAGGCAGATTATTAGCCCATCTGAGCCAACAGGGAAACCCCTATAATCAAGCTTTAGGTACAATTTATTTTTCTTCTTAGTAATGCAAACATATTCAAACATGCCAAATGAGTGCTGATCTATACAGAAATATTTCTGAGGTGAATTTATTTAAATTTATTGATAAAATTACTTAAATATCAAATTGGTATTTATTTATTTACATAGATAATTGTAATGGGCCTTACAGTAGGTGGTAGCATAAATGTGTCATGTCACTTCACTTGTAAAATAATTTAGATAAGGATCCTGGTCCAAGATTTGGTCTCCTGGCTTCTTATTTCTCTTTGTCAAATGACATTCTTCTTTCCTGTCTTATATTTCCTTGTTATAAATTGTGAATATTTTTGCCTAGTTTTCATATTCCATATGAATATTGTACGATTAATTTAAATGGCTTCAATAAGTGCATTTCAACATATCTCAGTATAATTGAAGAATAGAATTACCTTCAACATTATCATGCTAATTTAATTCCAAAACTGACACAGGAAAGAACTAATTCAAAGAAGTACAGTGCACTTTACCTGGTGGTGTGAAATGACAATATTGCAGCAGGATTTATAATTATAAATTAATGTATATAGGAAAGCAATATTTTAAAATTATGATTAGCATGAATAGTAAATCAATTTAAAAATAATTATTATAATAAAATATAAAAATCAGTTGCCCACAGATGTTTAAATTGTATAATACTAAATAGTAAGACCTCATAATAAACACATTATCAAATATCTAAATTCATAAATACTCAACTATTTTCTTACTCTTATGATAGTGTTTTGTCTTCTTGTAGACACAAGAGGAGGTCAAAATTAAAGATGGGTTCTATAAAAGTTCTCCTGTGCTCTTCAGTTAATTTACATGAAGTAACTGAGTACTTGGAAAGGTCTGCTAATGATGGTGGAATACCTCGCGGGTCCTATTAGCCACAGCTAAGAAACTACAGATTTTCCTACAAACAAAATATATGGTAGTACTTTTAAGGCTCATCCAAAGGTATCATTTATACATCAACGAAGATACTTATTGTAGCTGAGCTAGTTGACAATTTAAAATCTCACAACTTCACTTTTTTCTCAGTGAACTAAGAGCTCCCTGAAGCCCTGGGCATGGATCCATGTCACATATATGTGAGCACAGATGAGATTCTTTTTCTAGGAAATTGTATAATCATAGGTTTTGGGGTTTAAATGGATCTTACAAATCATGTAATCACCACTTATCTTCACCTGAAATCGAAATCCCATTTTCAGCATACAAAATTTTAAGAAAGATAGACACATATATAATATCATTAATTCAGAAATAGAAAGTTTTGGGCCTTTTTTCTTATTAATATATATTTAAACATAGTTTGAGTAATACACTAGTTATAATTAGAATAGTTATGCAATTCAAATTCGCATCTAGACTTTCTCTACTTTATATTACAAATTAAGAATCTTTCAGTGATACTGCACAATTTAAAAAATCTACACAATAAGCAAAGTGATGCCCTACATTTAATTATCCATTTCTCCAATTTTTAACATTCCATGTTGTTTCTAAAATTTATGCAACTCTTAATATTTGTGTTGAACATAATTATTTTTGTCCTTTAAATATATTTTTATGTTTTATAAATATATTTTTTGTATATTTTAAATATATTTTTGTAAAAGCCCTGTATTTTCTGTCAGGGTTTATTCTTAGAATGAATATTGTAGAGCCAAAGAAAAATGGAAAAGTGGTTTATACTTTTTCATGTTTATTTCAAAAATTTTTATTAAGTAGGAAGTACATTATATCCTTTTCTATTCTGTTGGGGGAATCCAACCCGAAAACAATAAAATGCAAAGGAGCTGCTGCATAGTTTTTACATAGGTATAAAATTTTTCTCCAGATAATTAAAAAATAAAAGTTTATCCATTTATCTTTGAAAAGAAAGACATATGTTTTGCAGAGTACATTTTACATTTATGTTTTCTCTTCTATTTTATTTGGAAAATGTTCCCCAAATTTTTAATTCTATTATTAATTGTAATGCGGTAGCCTAGGACCAGGGAGATGAATACCATGGGAAGTTGGGAGAAGACATGAGTCTGTATGCAGCAGAAACATAAAGGGATGGGAATTCCATTCCTACCATGGATGGACAACTTGGTGCTGTTTGGTAATGAAACTTCAAGTGTCAAAGGCATCTAACTAGGACACTCTTCATGCATGACATTGTGTGAATAAACATACATTAACATACACAATATTTGTTGTATGAGTAAGCATATAATAGATACCTAAGTAAAAGACTTCGTTTGTGTTTGTGTTAGTCTGTGTATACATGTTTAAGTGTAGCAGGTTAACTTTCTATCTTACCTACCAATCTATTTATTTCTGTTTTCCACATAAAATTTTTATTTTCAGAACTTTGAAAATAAGAATATCTTCTGTGTGAAAGATCTGTGTGTACTTAACACCTACATGAGTTGTTCGTCCACATCTACAGAAGCTGTAAATTTACTGAATATGTTAAACTGTATGTGGAACACAAATTTGAAGACTAAATAACAATAAACAAACACCATAATTAAATTGAAGGTAAAATAACCCACTAACATGCTCTTTCCTAGAGATAACTAAATGTATTCATATTTATTACACACATTTAATAGTGTGTCAGGAACTATTAAACTGGAGTGCAGCTTCCTTTCAAATATTTATGGTTCTCATAAAGTCGAGACTAATGGTAAACAGAGCAGGGGGAAAAGAACACTTGAATTTATCACAGGTTTATGGTCAGGGGAAGCAGTCATACTTTACTCACGGCAAATGGCAATTCACTAAGTATTTATTCATCACCTAACGGATTTCAGGGGTTTCCCAGGTAGTGCAATGGTAAAGAGTCTATCTGCCACTGCAGAGATGCAGGAGATACATCTTCAATCCCTGGATGGGGAAGATCCCCTGGAGTAGGAAATGGCAACCCACTCCTGTATTCTGGCCTGAAAAATTCCGTGGACAGAGGAGCCTGGTGGGCAGACTATAGTTCATGGGGTCAAAAAAAGTGGGACACAACTGAGCACCCATACAATAGTTTTCAGACACTGCAGATATCATATCAGGCACTAGAGATAAGTGAAGAAACAATGGGATAGTTTATGTGTTCTGGTTGATACCAGGTAGAGTGTCTCCCAATGACTGATACACATTTTCTTAAACTCCCTTCTTATAACATATAATTATTGATGGTGCCTTTCCATCCACTTTAGAGCTGAGAATTTAAATGTAAATTCTCATGGAAGGGGGAAAAATTCTTAACTTTGAAATGATTGTAAACTTAGAAAGTTACATCTGAGAATTATAATTTGTAACTGCACAGACACAGAGGAAAACTCAGAAGCATGGGACACTCTGAAGCTTTGCAGAGTTACATTGAGTGAGAACTAGAATGAGAATTCAGATCTCATGTAGACATCCCAGTGTTTTCTCAGCAAATTACACATAAAATTTTGTTCTGGAGGTGTTTCACATGACACAGGGGCTAAGTGTCTGAAGAGATGGAAAGCATTATGGAGAAAATAAGAAAGACTTGAAATAAGTACTGGGGCAAAGTGCTAAGGAAATGCCCCACAGTTAAAATGAATAGACTTTTTTTTTTTTTTTTTGGTTTGTTTGTTTTTGTTTTTTCCTAAGAAGTTTAGAACACAATCCTTTCATGATTAATAGGTATCATTCTTTATTCCTTTGTAGGTAACTGAGGCCCGAGGAACCTGCTGCTTACTAAATGGATTTCTTCAGGCTTCCCAACAATGTGATTGAATTTGTTCTCCTGGGACTCACACAGAATCCACACTTGCAGAAAATACTCTTTGTTGCCTTTATGTTCATTTTCCTATTCACCATCTTGGCCAATCTTTTCATCATCATCACCATCTCCCTCAGCCCCACGCTTTCAGCTTCCATGTACTTCTTTCTCATCCATTTGTCTTTGTTAGATGCCTCCTTGACCTCCATCAGCACCCCTAAAATGACTTTTGACCTGCTGTACAAGAGGAGAACCATCTCCTGGGGTGGCTGCCTGAGTCAGCTCTTTATGGGACACTTCCTTGGAGCATCAGAGATCATACTTCTCACTGTCATGGCCTATGACCACTATGTGGCCATCTGCAAACCTCTGCACTACATGACCATCATGCGACAGGGGCTCTGTCAGCTCCTGGTGGTGGTGGCCTGGATTGGGGAGATCCTGCATGCCACCAAGCAGATTCTTTTCACAGCAGATTTGACCTTCTGTAGTACCAATGTCATTGATCACTTCATGTGTGATCTCTACTCACTATTGGAAATTTCCTGCAGTGACACCTACAGGCCTGGAATTGTGGTGGCAGCTAACACTGGGGGCATGGCCTTGCTTATTTTTTTCCCTGCTTCTCATCTCCTACATCATCTTCCTGAGCTCCCTGAAATCCCATAGCTCTGAAGGATGACGAAAAGCCCTCTCTACATGTGGCTCCCACTTTACAGAAGTGGTGCTCTTTTTTGTTCCTTGTATATTCGCTCACACACATCCTGCGGCCACTAACCTGCAGACAAAGTGGTGACAGTGTTTTATGGAATTCTCACTCCCATGTTAAATACTATCACTTACACAGTGAGAAACACAGACGTGAAAAATGCCATGAGGAGTTTGTTGAAGAAGAGAGTAACTTAGGCTGCTCATGATGCCAAGAGAATAATGATTTACATAGTAGAGACAATTATTTATGTTGTTAGTTATGGGAGACAATTAGAATTTTTTCCATCATTGACCAAAATATAACACCCAGAAACTAACATTTGTTGATTATTTAATATTGACTATGCATTTTTTAGGCATTTTGGTAAGTTTTAATATATTTTCCTGAGGTTTCCAAGTTAGTGTTATTGGATTCAGAATAAGCAATGGAAAAAACAACTATACACCCTTTTTTTATGGTTTTATGATTGTACAGGAAGTTTTTCTCCATAATCTTAACTATTTACCACAATATATTTATGTGGTAAATATATGTTAATTGGATGAAATTGGCTTGTCCATAGGACTTTGAACTCAGAATTTCTTCCATTTTTCTTCACCTGATGTAAAGCAAATAAGGGGTAGAAATTCTTAGGTAGATATGTGGAGAAGGGACAATCGAGGAAAGGAATAGCAGCTGGAATTTTTTCTGTACTATGAACTAATCAAAAGGAAATAATAACTCACTGTCTTTGTGTGTGTTAGTCCCTCAGTCATGTCAAACTCTCTGAGACCCCATGGAATTTAGCCTGCCAGGCTCCTCTGTCCATGGAATTTTTTAGGCAAGTATACTGGGGTTTGTAGCCATTTCCTCCTCCAAGGTATCTTCCTGACCCAGGGACTGAATTCACATCTCCTGTGTCTCCTACATTGCAGGCATATTATTTTACTTCTGAGCCACTGGGGAAGCCTGAATAATTCACTATCTGAAATTATTTTCTTAACAAAAGAAAATTTGTAAGTATTCTTAATTTGCTCTATTTTGTTAAACACCTTTATGAGTCACATTTTTCTTTTGTATAAAGGAAATATTTTCATGTTCCATACCAAGACTTTAGGAACCATTTGAAACAAAGTATGAATCTTTTTATAAATCTCAACAAAAAAAGCATATGGGTAGGTTCCAAAGCTATTGTGCTGTAATTCAGTTCAGTTCACTTCAGTTGCTCAGTCCTGTCCGACTCTTTGCGACCCCATGAAGCACAGCACACCAGGCCTCCCTGTCCATCGCCAACTCCCATAGTTCACTCAGATTCACATCCATCGAGTCAGTGATGCCCTGCAGCCATCTCATCCTCTGTCATCCCCTTCTCCTGCCCCCAATCCCTCCCAGCATCACAGTCTTTTCCAGTGAGTCAACTCTTCACATGAGGTGGCCAAAGTACTGGAGTTTCAGCTTTAGCATCATTTCTTCCAAAGAACACCCAGGACTGATCTCCTTCAGAATGGACTGGTTGGATCTCCTTGCAGTCTAAGGGACTCTCAAGAGTCTTCTCCAACACCACAGTTCAAAAGCATCAATTCTTCTGCACTCAGCTTTCTTCACAGTCCAACTCTCACATCCATATATGACTACTGGAAAAACCATAGCCTTGACTAGATGGACCTTTGTTGGCAAAGTAATGTCTCTGCTTTTCAATATGCTATCTAGGTTGGTCATAACTTTCCTTCCAAGGAGTAAGCGTCTTTTAATTTCATGGCTAGAGTCACCATCTGCAGTGATTTTGGAGCCCCCAAAAATAAAGTCTGACACTGTTTCCACTGTTTCCCATCTATTTCCCATGAAGTGATGGGACCAGATGGCATGACCTTAGGTTTCTGAATGTTGAGCTTTAAGCCAACTTTTTCACTCTCCACTTTCATTTTCATCAAGAGGATTTTGAGTTCCTCTTCACTTTCTGCCATAAGGGTGATGTCATCTGCATTTCTGAGGTTATTGATATTTCACCCAGCAATCTTGATTCCAGCTTGTGTTTCTTCCAGTCCAGCGTTTCTCATGATGTACTCTGCATATAAGTTAAATAAGCAGGCTGACAGTACTTGACGTACTCCTTTTCCTATTTGGAACCAGTCTGTTGTTCCATGTCCAGTTCTAACTGTTGCTTCCTGACCTGCATATAGGTTTCTCAAAAGGCAGGTCAAGTGGCCTGGTATTCCCATCTCTTTCAGAGTTTTCCAGTTTATTGTGATCCACACAGTCAAAAGCTTTGGCATAGTCAATAAAGCAAAAAGAGACGTTTTTCTGGAACTCTCTTGCTTTTTCGATGATCCAGTGGATATTGGCAATTTGATCTCTGGTCCCTCTGCCTTTTCTAAAACCAGCTTGAACATCTGGGAGTTCACGGTTCACACATTGCTGAAGCCTGGCTTGGAGAATTTTGAGCATTACTTTACTAGCATGTGAGATGAGTGCAATTGTGCAGTAGTTTGAGCATTCTTTGGGACTGGAATGAAAACTGACCTTTTCCAGTCCTGTGGCCACTGCTGAGTTTTCCAAATTTGCTGGCATATTGAGTGCAGCACTTTCACAGCATCATCTTTCCTACTTAAATTCCTTAAAAAAATTTTTTTTGGAGGGTGGGAGTTGATTTTATTCTTTTTTTTTTAATTTTACAATATTGTATTGGTTTTGCCATAAATGAACATGAATCTGCCATAGGTGTACACGTGTTACCCATCCTGAACCCCTCTCCCACCTCCCTCCCCATACCATCCCTCTTGGTCATCCCAGTGCACCAGCCCCAAGCATCCTGTATCATGCATCAAAACTGGACTGGTGATTAGTCTCTTCTATGATATTATACATGTTTCAATGTCATCCTCCCAAATTATCCTACCCTCTCCCTCTCCCACAGAGTCCAAAAGATTGTTCTATACATCTGTGTCTCTTGCTGTCTCGCATTCAGGGTTATTGTTACCATCTTTCTAAATTCCATATATATGCATTAGTATACTGTATTGGTGTTTTTCTTTCTGGCTTACTTCACTCTGTATAATAGGCTCCAGTTTCTTCCACCTTATTAGAACTGATTCAAATGTATTATTTTTAATGGCTGAGTAATAATCCAATTTTGACACTATACTCAGTATTTATCCTTGGTGGGGGATAATGATAAAATAATAGTGTAGTCTTTTCCACATAAAAGTAAACTATGGCTGACATCCCCATTGTTCCAAAGTTCATTTGAAAGTATAACATTATGCAAATAGCAACTAAATTTTTTTAAATTTTATTTAATTTTTAAACTTTACATAATTGTATTAGTTTTGCCAAATATCAAAGTGAATCCACCACAGGTATACATGTGTTCCCCATCCTGAACCCTCCTCCCTCCTCCCGCCCCATACCATCCCTCTGGGTCGTCCCAGTGCACTAGCCCCAAGCGTCCAGTATCGTGCATCGAACCTGGACTGGCATCTCGTTTCATACATGATATTTTACATGTTTCAATGCCATTCTCCCAAATCTTCCCACCCTCTCCCCCTCCCACAGAGTCCATAAGACTGTTCTATACATCAGTGTCTCTTTTGCTGTCTCGTTCACAGGGTTATTGTTACCATCTTTCTAAATTCCATATATATGCGTTAGTATACTGTATTGGTGTTTTTCCTTCTGGCTTACTTCACTCTGTATAATAGGCTTCAGTTTCATCCACCTCATTAGAACTGATTCAAATGTATTCTTTTTAATGGCTGAGTAATACTCCACTGTGTATATGTACCACAGCTTTCTTATCCATTCTTCTGCTGATGGGCATCTAGATTGCTTCCATGTCCTGGCTATTATAAACAGTGCTGCGATGAACATTGGGGTACACGTGTCTCTTTCCCTTCTGGTTTCCTCAGTGTGTATGCCCAGCAGTGGGATTGCTGGATCATAAGGCAGTTCTATTTCCAGTTTTTTAAGGAATCTCCACACTGTTCTCCATAGTGGCTCTACTAGTTTGCATTCCCACCAACAGTGTAAGAGGGTTCCCTTTTCTCCACACCCTCTCCAGCATTTATTGCTTGTAGACTTTTGGATCGCAGCCATTCTGACTGGTGTGAAATGGTACCTCATAGTGGTTTTGATTTGCATTTCTCTGATAATGAGTGATGTTGAGCATCTTTTCATGTGTTTGTTAGCCATCTGTAGGTCTTCTTTGGAGAAATGTCTATTTAGTTATTTGGCCCATTTTTTGATTGGGTCATTTATTTTTCTGGAGTTGAGCTGGAGGAGTTGCTTGTATATTTTTGAGATTAGTTGTTTGTCAGTTGCTTCATTTTCTATTTGAACGTATAACATTATGTAAATAGCAACTAAATTTTAAAAATCTTTATTTCTGGCTTCATCTGGTCTTAGTTGCATCATGTGAGCTTAGTTGCCCTGTGGCATGTGAGATCTTAGTTCCCCAATGTAGTGTTGAAACTGTGGCTACTGCTTTGGAAAGTGGGATGTTAATACTGGGCCATCAATGACGTCCTGGCAATTCAATTTTGAAAGAGTAATGAGTCGTTCTAGTGACAACACAAATTATAATGTTACAATTAAAATCATATTGTACTTGTGCAAAGATAGAAATAATGTAAATGAGTAACAGGACTTAAAAATTCACCCAGTTTCATAGGATTTTTCCATAGGATACTTTTGGTTGTAAGTGACAGAGAGATCAACTGATTTTTTTTTTTAATTTAAGGATATTTGTTGAATGGCTAACATAACAACAAACTTCAAAAAAAAAAAAAACTAAGCTTCAGTTAGCTGATATATTGAATCAATTATGCCATAAAGGAATCCTTTTCTTGTTGTTTTCTTGTCTGACTTATCTTAAATCTGACTTACCTGGCACTTAGAAGGACTGCTATTGTAACAATTCAGAGAAAAGTCTCTTCTATGACTCTGGCAGAAGTAATTGACCATGATCATCACATACATACATGTGTTAAACCACAGTGGAGATAGGGCAGAATATTTTGCATTTCAGGCGATCTATTAACACTTGGCTACCTCTTGCTACTCATATTGTGACAGCAAATAAGAAACTATAGGAATCTGGCCTGCATTTTGGGTAGATTGAAGACATGAGTAGACATTGCAGGGGTGAATTTCTAGGCTATACCTATAGCTAAGCCACTAAAATCCACTGAGAAATTAGTGGAAGGTGAAGGGAGAATATCAGAGTTGATAGTGAAGAAAAAGACAATAGGTAGACATTGCAACTGTATGATCAGCAGCAGTGTCAAGTGGCACAGTTCATTATTACTCTAGCCATTCTCCTCTAATCTGTCAAGAAAATATTTTTACTTAGATTCACCACTTCTGAATTCATCATCAGCATTGAAATGAAAGAATACAAGATGAATGTGACTGAATTCATTCTAATGGGACTTACCCAGGATTCTCAGATGCAGATAATTCTATTTTTGTTGTTACTTATCATCTACATGGCAAATCGATGGGGGAAAAAAATGGAAACCATGACAGACTTAATTTTCTTGGACTCCAAAATCACTGCAGATGGTGACCACAGCCATGAAATTAAAAGACACTTGCTCCTTAGAAGAAAACTATGACAAATCTAGATAGCATATTAAAAAGCAGAGACATGACTTTGCTGACAAAGATCTGTAGAGTCAAAGCTATGGTTTGTTCAGTAGTCATGTACGAATGTGAGAGTTGGACCATGAAGAAATCTGAGCAACAGAGATTAAATACTTTCAATCTATGGTGCTGGAGAAGACATTTGAGAGTCCCTTGGACAGCAAGGACATCAAACCAGTTAATCCTAAAGGAAATCAACGCTGAATATTCATTGGAAGGACTGATGTTGAAGCTGAAACTCTAATAATTTAGCCAGCTGATATGAAGAACCCACTCATTGAAAAGTACCTCGATGCTGGGAAAGACTGAGAGCAGGAGGAGAAGGGAGTGACAGAGGATGAGATGGTTGGATAGCACCACTGACTCAATGGACATGAGTTTGAACAAGCTCTGGGAGATGGTTAAGGGCAGGGAAGCCTGGCTGCTGCAGTCCATGAGGTCACAAAACATTGGACACGACTGAGACACTGAACAACAATAATAACAAAAAGTTTCCCTGCTCTGGTACAGAGAGGGATAGCTCAAAAGATCCTGATACTGCCTCTGAGTTGAGAATCTGAAATTCATGCTCAAGGAAGAAAATCCATCTATAGTCCTGGAGAGGTTAGATGTGAGAAAGACAAAGAGAAAATTATGCAAAGCTAAGAGGATCCATCTCAAGTATCTCATCAAAATACTGATCTGTGTGTGCATCTGAGGAAAATATCTGGGCCTGGGGAAAGATTCACCCAAATGAATTAGAGAGAAGAGTGCTTGGTTCTCAAACTAGGCCAGAAAGAGAGCCTACTCTTGTTAGCTGGAAAACCTCGTAGTTCACAGGGACAGTGCTGTTGGTTGAATGCTTAGAAATATTTTCATTAGTTGTGGGACGTGATTACCTCTAGACTGAGCATATCCCATGACCTACTTCAAGACTTATATCAGCAATATATTAAAAAAAAAAAAATCCTAAAAGAAAACACCCAAAGGAATGAAAACAAGTATTATGTTAAAAATTTTGTGTTTGCTATACTCAGTTGTGGATGTGACTGGTGATAGAAGCAAGGTCCGATGCTGTAAAAAGCAATATTGCATAGGAACCTGGAATGTCAGGTCCATGAATCAAGGCAAATTGGAAGTGGTCAAACAAGAGATGGCAAGAGTGAACGTTGACATTCTAGGAATCAGTGAACTAAAATGGACTGGAATGGGTGAATTTAACTCAGATGACCACTATATCTACTACTGCAGGCAGGAATCCCTCAGAAGAAATGGAGTACCCATTATGGTCAACAAAAGAGTTCAAAATGCAGTACTTGGTGAGTCTCAAAAACGACAGAATGACCTCTGTTCATTTCCAAGGCAAACCATTCATATCACAGTAATCCAAGTCTATGCCCCAACCAGTGACACTGAAGAAGCTGAAGTTGAACGGTTCTATGAATACCTACAAGACCTTTTAGAACTAACAACCTAAAAAGATGTCCTTTTCATTATAGGGGACTGGAATGCAAAAGTAGGAAGTCAAGAAACACCTGGAGTAACAGGCAAATTTGGCCTTGGAATACGGAATGAAGCAGGGCAAAGACTAATAGAGTTTTGCCAAGAAAATGCACTGGTCATAACAAACACCCTCTTCCAACAACACAAGAGAAGACTCTACACATGGACAGCACCAGATAGTCAACACCAAAATCAGATTGATTATATTCTTTGCAGCCAAAGATGGAGAAGCTCTATACAGTCAACAAAAACAAGACCAGGAGCTGACTGTGGCTCAGATCATGAACTCCTTATTGTCAAATTCAGACTGAAATTGAAGAAAGTAGGGAAAACCGCTAGACAACTCAGATATGACCTAAATCAAATCCCTTATGATAATACAGTGGAAGTCATTAATTGGGACTCAAGAAAGGGAAGAAGGTTTTGAGATTTTAAAGACAGAGGAAAAGATGGGACTATCACTAGCATGTATAGCCCTTTATCACTGACAGTCCTAATAAATAGTCCTGTAAGCACTTTAGAATAGTGAGAGAGTAGATGGAAAGTGAAACTGCAGTGTGATGGTTTAGTAGCTTCGACTCACTTGACATCCAGGTCAAGAATTTAAAGAGAGGTTGGTCAGTGTGGTCTGAAATACTACTCACAGGATGAACTGCAATTTAGTGAAAAATTCACGCAGTCTATTAGTGTTTATCCTAAGATAGGGAAACCTACAAAATTTCTAGGTGAAATCTGAAGTTGGATTTAGCTCACTATTTGAGTTGAGCACCACCTTGTGGGAAGATAGCGTAAGTGTCAAAGGGTTGTAAAAATTGCAGAAATCATCAGTAAACAGATTATCCTAATCTGTGCAGAGTTTGGATTGTGTGATTTGCCCCCCTGTCTGTTTAGGTAAAAAGGGTATGAGGAATGAAATTGCATTTTGTGAAGGGAAAAGGAAGTAAGCCTGACTTACAAGTGGCTTTTTAGGATCGAAGATAACAGTAATAGGTACAGAAATGGAAAAGGTTTGTGAAAAGTGAACCCTGAGGAAGAGTTTTGTATATGGTATGTTAGGTAGGTAGAATAGGGAAAAGGAGTTCAAAATGGTGGTGGCTAAAAGACAAGGAAGGGAAAAGCCTGCGAAAATAGAACAAAGGAAGGTCCGAGGACCAGAGTGAAGACCTCAAGTAGAACAAACAGCACTCCTGGCTAAGCCCAATTTGCATAGGGCAGGCCCAGGGGGAGGAAAAAACATATAAAAGGAGGAGCCAAAGCACTCGCGTGCTCTCTCTTTCTCTCCCTCCCTCCCTCTTCCTGCCCCCACCCCCCAAACCCATCCCCTGTGCATGCGCTCTTTCTTTCTCTCTCCTGCGTGCTGGCATGCTCTTCCACTCTCTTCTCTTCGTGTCTTAGGGTTGGCATGCCCTAATGCTTTGAGGATGGATTCTCCTGCTATTTTCTAAGTAAAATAGAGCTGTAACACTGATTTGTCTAAGAGCTATAACACGGTTTGTCTAAGACCCGAGAGCTGTGATGCACCGAGGGCTTTAATGTCTGTTGCTCCAAATCTTTGATGTGAATGAGACAGAACCAAGGAACATATACTTGCCTGACAGTTAGGACTAAGTTTGGGGCTTCCCTGGTGACTCAGACAGTAAAGTGTCTGCCTGCAATGCCAGAACCCGGGTCCCTGGGTCAGGAAGATCCCCTGGAGAAGGAAATGGCAACCGCTCCTGTACTCCTGTCTGGAAAATTCCGTGAACAGAGGAGCCTTGTAGGCTACAGTCCATGGGGTCGCAAAGAGTCAGACATGACAGAGCGACTTCACTTCACTTCACTTCTGTTTAGGAAATAATCCTGGGAACTGATATTTATCTGAACATTTATCATAGTATTGTCTTAGCTTATTTGTCCTCAGATGTGACAAAGTCTCCACTTAAAAAAAAAAAAAAATGTGTAGAGAACTCTGTAGTAATAAGTTTTCCTTTTCCCTCCAGATTAAAAGTCTTTGTCTCTATTTTTTTTTTTTTTCCCTAAAAAGTCTGAACAGAAGTGTTGTGCTTCGGTTAAGAATACTATCAATACTGTATCTGGCAAACTCTCCAGATTTCAAAACAACTCAAATCTGGCAGAAAGCTATTATTACTTCAAGAGCAGTCCCCAGAACACTATTCCTGATTTTATCCCGCATATTTGTTGCTAACTATTCTTATAATGGGGGGGGGGGGGGAGGCGCTTCCTTGGTGAATCAGATGGTAAAGAGTCTGCCTGCAATGCTGGAAACCAGGGTTCGATCTGGGTCAGGAAGATCCCTTGGAGAAGGGAAAAGCTCCCCACTACAGTATTCTGGCCTGGAGAATTCCATGGACTGTATAGTCCAGGGGTCGCAAAGAGTCGGACACTTTCACTTTCACTTCAGTTTAATACCCCATTCACATCAATGGACAGATCATCCAGAATTTATGACTAGATTATGGTGAACTCTTCCTCACTACAGAAACAATGCATTTCTGAATACTGTACCTGGTGCCCAGTGACTTAGGCAGTTTTCTATTCTGATGGATAGGAAACCAGAACTATTACAGGTCCTGTGTGAATTCTTAGGATTACTTCCTCTAGGAACTAATTTTGCCTAATATCCTAAAGATACTCAATATCCTTAGGATCTCAACTCTCCACAGTGTTACTTACACATAAAGAGTTGTTCTCCAGTAAAATCATTAATAATACATTTTTTAGTCAAACAAGTTTATTCATGTTGAAAAATAAATATCCAAAATATGGGCTGGTAACTCTGGACAAAAAATGAGGGGAAAACCTATCAGATACAAAAATATAGCAGACAGCTACAGTGACTATAAAAATGTGGTATTAACACTAGAATAGGCATATCGTTTAAACTGAAAACAAATCCCTGAAATTGAATATAATGGATAAAGGACTTACCTGATGGCTCTGCGTGCTTTCCCATGCAGGGGGTGTGAGTTCAATCTCTAGTTGGAGAGCTGAGATCCCACATAGCTTACAGCCCAAAAACCCAAACATAAAACAGAAGAAATATTGGAACAAAGTTCAATAAAGACTTTAGAAAATGGTTTGCATAAAAAAAAAAAAGGCTTAAAATAAAAGACAGTGGATAAGAGATTTTGGAATAAGGTTAAAGTGATATCTCAAATTACTGGAAAAATATAAACTATTCAAAAAAGTTGTTAGGACAATGTGTAGCTATCTGAAACACATTCTTTTTACCATGGTAAAAAAAACTTTAAATGGAAAATACCTGTCAAATTAGCAGAGAAAACTATGGCAAAATTATTTTATGACTGTGCAGTATAGAAAGTTTTCCTAATGATGATGAAAAGGAACCCGGAATTGGAAGGGTTACTTATCAAGATTGATACTTTTGAACTGTGGTGTTGGAGAAGACTCTTGGGAGTCCCTTAGACTGCAAGGAGATCAAACCAATCAATCCTCAAGGAGATCAGTCCTGAATATTCATTGGAAGGACTGATGCTGAAGCTGAAACTCCAATACTTTGGCCACCTGATGAGAAGAACTGACTCATTGGAAAAGACCCTGATGGTGGGAGGGATTGGGAGCAGGAGGAGAAGGGGACGACAGAGGATGAGATGGCTGGATGGAATCACTGACTTGATGGACATGAGTTTGAGCAAGCTCTGGGTGTTGGTGATTGACAGGGAGGCCTGTCATGCTGCAGTCCATAGGGTCACAAAGAGTCGGACTTGGCTGAGCGACTGAACTGAGCCTATCATGATAAGCGATTTTAACAACCTATCCCATGAAAACTGAATTGAACCACATTTGCAATTATAAGTCCTAACAGTAGAATCTGGCTATTATAGGAATGAAAGTGAAAGAGTTAGTTGCTCAGTCATATCTGACTCTTTGCAACCTCATGGATTGTAGCCCACCAGGCTCCTCTGTCTATGGAATTTTCCAGGCAAGAATACTGGAGTGGGTTGCCATTCTCTTCTCCAGAGGATCTTCCTGACCCAAGGATCGAGCTCTGGTCTCCTGCATTGCAGGCAGATTCTTTACCATCTGATCCACCAAGGAAAGCCCTCATTATAAAAATATAGCAACAAATATTTGGGATAAAATCAAGAATAGTGTTCTGGGGACTTCTCTTAGGGAAGTAATAATAGCTTTCTGCCAGATTTAAGTTGTTTTGAAATCTGGATACCGAAAATGGAAAAGTTTAAAGAATGAGAACAAATGAGAAGGAAAGAAGAATGGTAAAATTAGTCATTTTCTTAAACTTATAGTGAGAAGAAGGTCCTGTGCTTATATTTTGGGAACTTCTTCTAGCCATGTGAGTATTTAGGCAAAGGCATGGATAATCAAGGAACCTAGCCTCATGCTTTCAGGAGAGCTCAGCTTCCTATGATCCAATGTGTTTGAGGATTTCAGTGAGCACAGAAGCTCGTCTTGTCTTAGATTATTCAAAACTCTATGATTATGGGGTAGGGTGGTGGTTGGATTCGGGGGCATTTGTGGCAATTGTCTCTCTAGTTTTCCATTAAGTTTGTTACATTCAGCAAGTAGAGAAAGACAGCAGCTGGGAAAGTTCTGGGAATCTGAGCCTCCATGCATCTTCTGTGTGTTGACATTTTATATGCAAGTTGAGGTAAACGTAATGAAAGTGTTAGTCACTCAGTTGTGTCCTACTCTTTGCTGCTCCAGGGACTGTAGCCAGCCAGGCCCCTCTGTCCATAGAATTCTCCAGGCAAGAATGTTAGAGTGTGTAGCACTCTAACATAGAGTGTTAAAGTGTGGAGTGTTAGAGTGTGGAGAAGATCCCCTTCTCCAGGGGATCTTCCTGACCCAGGGATCAAGCTGGGGTCTCCCAGGTTCTCCCATGGACAGAGGAGCTTGGCAGGCTACAGTCCATGGGGTGGCAAAGAGTCAGACAGGACTGAGCAACTAACACTTCGACTTTCACTTTGAAGTATATGCATATATTTATCTTTGCAAGGGCAAAATTCTCCAAGATGACTTTCAATCATGAAAGCTGTGAGGATTAAATAGCTCAAAGAAAATTATGATCTCTTAAATAACTTTAAAAAATAGGAAAATAGATTGATAATTTATGTGAATATTTAGAGTTTGTTGACTATATATTAGGAGTCTGTTATTGCCTTTTTGAGCGAAGAAATGTCTTCAAAAAATTAAATCATTTTAAAATTGGGAAAAATATTAATGGTTAGAGTATGCCAGAATTCTAATCATGTGAGAGTTTGATTTCTAGCATGTATAACAGCAAAACACATAACTTTTAAGAACTTTAATTCATTTAAAATTATTTAATTCACTTAAGTCAAGGATCCTTCAAGAAAAAACAAACAAACAAACAAAAAAAAAAAACACTCTGGAAATTCTTCACTTGGATAGTGGTAAATTAAACAAAGAAACAAAAAACAGAAACAGAATATCTTCTGGGCCAGTTCAAAGTATAAGGAGGAGGAAATTTCTCAAAATGTACAATAGCATATATGGTAAATCATAGTATTAAAAACGAAGACACAGTAAATAATAGAGTATAAAGGAAAAGATGTTAAAGAAAATAAGGTAGCTAAGGTCATTGATCCAGTTTATATCCAGCCAGCCTTAGACAACTGAGATGGGAACAGGAATGCCAATGTACAAGGAACTTGTAGGCCCTGAGGTTAGAGTTCACCAGAGCTAGCATCAAAATGACCAAAAGCCAAATACTGAAGATTTAAAATTTAATCTAAAGCCACTCTAATCTGATAGCACAATTTACTATGGATTTTTTATGATCCAATTGGAGGAAGGAGCTCTGCTCACATGTTCCCAGAAGGCTGGGGCACCACAAAATGTTCCTCAGATCTGATTCAGATGATCACCCATGATGAGTTAGCTTTACTACACCCCACTGATACCACAGTGGTCTCCCTACAGACTCAGATGGGCCAGCATCCTTCTCTGACACCACACAGCAAGAATGGAAATCTTGGCAGTTGTCAGTTTTTCAGTCATAATTCAATAGCTGGGAACACCAGCCAATTATGTTACAGAATGCCCTGGTGAGAACCAATGCAGAAAGATAATTCTCAAAACATTTGTGAGTACAGAAGTGGTACCCAGAGCATCCGCCATCCTCAGTTAGTTCCATGAAGAACTTACCTTCCCTCCCTCAAAAGCCTATGCATTTTTAACCTGATCCATCCCACACCCTAAGTTTTCTTTCTCCTCTTCCTGTCAAGTTGTGATAACTTTTTGCCAGCACCTTCACATTCACAGAGAACCCTGCCAATAATCATTATTACATACAAATCTCCAAACCAAACAAAAAGTTAATTTTTAGAGATAAATGTCATGTATTTTAAAGGATTTTCTATGTCTGTGTGTACATGTGTGCATGTGCACACATGCACACAATTCAGAGCAGTTCAGTTGCTCAGTCATGTCTGACTCTTTGTGACCCCATGGACTGCAGCACGCCAGGCCTCCCTGTCCATCACCAGCTCCCAGAATTGGCTCAGACTCATGGCTATTGATTCAGTGGTGCCATCCAACCATCTCAATCTTTCCCAGTATCCGGATCTTTTCCACTGAGTCAGTTCTTTGCATCAGGTGGCCAAAATATTGGAGTTTCAGCTTCAACATTAGTCCTTCCAATGAGCATTAAGGACTGATTTCCTTTAGCATGGATTGATTGGATCTCCAAGGGACTCTCAAGACTTCTCCAACACCACAGTTCAGAAGCATCGATTCTTCAGCACTCAGCTTTATTTATAATCCAACTCTTACATCCATACACGACTACTGGAAAAATCATAGCCTTGACGAGACAGAAATTTGTTGGCAAAATAATGTCTCTGCTTTCTAACATGCTGTCTAGGTTGGTCATAACTTTTCTTCCAAGGAGTAAGAGTATTTTTATTTCATGGCTGCAGTCACCATCTGCAGTGATTTTGGAGCCCAAGAAAATAAAGTCTGTCACTGATTCCACTGTTTCTCCATCTATTTCTCATGAAGTGACGGGACCAGATGCCATGATCTTAGTTTTCTGAATGTTGAGCTTTAAGCCAACCTTTTCACTTTCCTCTTTCACTTTCAACAAGAGGCTCTTTTGTTCTTCATTTTCTGCCATAAGGGTGGTGACATCTGCATATCTGAGTTTAATGATATTTCTCCTGGCATTGTTGATTCCTGTTTGTTCTTCATTCAGCCCAGTGTTTCTCATGATGTACACTTCATGAGAAGTGTACACATTCATATAAGTTAAATAAGCAGGGTGACAATATACAGCCTTGATGTACTCCTTTTCCTATTTGGAACCAGTCTGTTGTTCCATGTCCAGTTGTAACTGGTGCTTCTTGACTTGCATACAGAGTTCTCAAGAGGCAGATCAGGTGGTCTGGTATTCCCATCTCTTTCAAAATTTTCCACAGTTTATTGTGATCCACACAGTCAAAGTCTTTGACATAGTCAATAAACCAGAAATAGATGTTTTTTCTGGAACTCTCTTGCTTTTTTGATAATCCAGTGGATGTTGGCAATTTGATCTCTGGTTCCTCTGCCTTTTCGAAATCCAGCTTGAACATGTGGCAGTTTATAGTTCATGTATTATTGAAGTCTGGCTTGAATAATTTTGAGGAGTACTTTGCTATGTGTGAGATGAGTGCAATTGAGCAGTAGTTTGAGCATTCTTTGGCATTGCTTTTCTTTGGGATTGGAATGAAAACTGACCTTTTTCAGTCGTGTGGCAACTGCTGATTTTTCCAAATTGGCTGGCATATGAGTGCAGCACTTTCACAGTATCATCTTTCAAGATTTGAAATAGCTTAACTGGAATTCCATCACCTCCACTAGCTTTGTTTGTAGTGATGCTTCCTAAGGCCCACTTGACTTCACATTCCAGTATGTCTGGCTCTATGTAAGTGATCACATCATCGTGATTATCTGGGTCATGAAGATCTTTTTTGTAGAGTTCTTCTGTGTATTCTTGCCATCTCTTCTTAATATCTTTTGCTTCTGTTAGATCCCTACCATTTCTGTCCTTTATTGAACCCATCTTTGCATGAAATGTTCCCTTGGCATCTCTAATTTTCTTGAACGGATCTCTAGTCTTTCCCACTTTATTGTTTTCCTCTATTTCTTTGCATTGATTGCTGAGGAAGGCTTTTTTTATCTCTCCTTGCTATTCTTTGGAATTCTGCATTCAAATGGGTATATCTTTCCTTTTCTCTTTGCTTTTAGCTTGTCCTCTTTTCACAGCTATTTGTAAGGTCTCCTCTGTCAGCCATTTTGCTTTTTTGCATTTCTTTTTCTTGGGGATGATCTTGCTCCCTGTCTCCTGTACAACGTCTCGAACTTCCATCCATAGTTCATCAGGCTCTGTCTATCATATCTAGTCCCTTAAATCTATTTCTTACTTCCACTGTATAATTGTTAGGGATTTGATTTAGGTCAGACCTGAATGGTCTAGTGGTTTTCCCTACTTTCTTCAATTTAAGCCTGAATTTGGCAATAAAGAGTTCATGATCTGAGCCACAGTCAGCTGTTGGTCTTGTTTTTGCTGACTGTATAGAGCTTCTCCTTCTTTGTCTGTAAAGAATATAATCAATCTGATTTTGGTGATGTCCATATCTAGAGTCTTCTCTTGTGTTGTTGGAAGAGGATGTTTGCTATGACCAGTGCATTCTTTTGCAGAACTCTGTTAGCCTTTGCCTTGCTTCATTCTGTACTCCAAGGCCAAATTTGCCTGTTACTCCAGGTGTTTCTTCTTACTTTTGCATTCCAGTCCCCTATGATGAAAGGGACATCTATTTTTGGTGTTAGTTCTAAAAGATCTTGTAGGTCTTCATAGAACCATTCAACTTCAGCTTCTTCAGCATGCACACACACACACACACACACACACACACACACACAAACTGAATATCACAGAATTGTGAAAGTCCTATTGGGTAATTTTACTAATTAATTTGCAGCAAGAAACTGAAGTGAAAAAAATGAAATGAATAAGAAGATATTGTCTCCTAGTCACACCTAAAATGTTCACCAATATTTGAGAGTAAATATGTTATCTTAGGGCTTCCTGGGAGCACAGTAATAAAGAATCTGCCTGCTTATGAAGGAGACAAGAGAGACATGGTTTTGATACCTGGGTCAGGAAAATCCCTGAGGTAGGACATGGCAACCCACTCTAGTATTTTTGCCTGGAGAACTCCATGGACAGAGGAGTCTGGTGGACTAGAGTCCATGGAGCCAGAAAGAGTCAGACACGACTGAGAGACTGAGCACACAAACATGCACGTATTAACAATGAATCTGAATCTTGTGACTGAGTTGTGATAGCATGATTATGGAGATTGTACATGACAGTAAGTTATACAGTCATATCCTAGAGGGCAGAGAGGTCACAAATGACACTAATGTCGGCTTTTAGCTCTTCCACCTTTCAAATGCTGAATTCTAAGTTGATAAAAATTTTTGGCTGAAGACCAGGCATGAAACTGAACTTCAGAACTTACCTATTTAACAGTCTTTTGAAAAATACTCAAATTTGAGAAATAATTGACTACACATTGAAAACTACCCTTAGGTGCCATGTATACAAACAAAGAAAACTTCCCAAAGGGACACACAGTCTTGAATGTGAAGATGGCCATATGCCCATGCTCTGAGTGACAGGAAGTGGGAGAAGCGTGATCTTAGGAAGATGCTCTAGGTGAAAGCAGAGAGTTGGCATGAACTTACAGATGGGGAGAAAGGAAACGGACCTCGGTCTCCATCCCTGACTGTGCAGAGCACTAGAGACAGAAGCACCATTCAAGATGGCTGATGTAATGTCTTCAGAGAACATTTTATTATGTTGGGGGAATTGCGGCCTGCTAATAGGAGCCATTTTCAGTAGCTCAATAGTAGGATTAAGTCCAAAGCTTCTTGTCAAGAAGCCACTGGTTGATAAAAGAAGTTGTCACTGGGGAGCTGATAGACCAAAGTGCCAATTAGAGTGGGTAATGCTTTGGCACCGAGTGTTCTGACTAATTAAAGCAGTGCATAGTCCATGGACACCACAGACTGCACTGGAAGGAGGCAATGACCATGGTTTGTCACATACTTCAGAGAATGCACTTTTCCCTGCCCTGATTCATGAGCCAAAGGCTGGGACTGGAGTCCCAGGGCATCTCTAAGTAAGGTTGATCTAAAGAATATGCCATAGTCCTTGCCTCAGTGTAGCTCATAGCTCCAAGAAATTACACTCTAGAGAAACACCTGGCATTTTCATGTAGAAGCCTCTACATCAAGGAGTAAATACATTGGATTACATTTTAATAAAGCCTTTTTTTTTTTTAAGAACAGTTTTAGGTTCACAGTTTAATTGAAAGGAATGTACAAGTTTCTCATATACCCCTACCACTATACATATGTAGTATCTCCCATTATCAACTTCTCCTAGACTTGATTTGTTCCAAATTTGTTACAAATGATGAACTTAAATTGACACATAATAACCCAAAGTCCATAGTTTACCTTAGGGTTCTATCTTGTTGTTGTATGTTTCATGAATTTGGAGAAAAGTATAATGATTTGTGTCCATCATTATATCAATAGTATCATACAGAGTGTTTTCACTGCTCTGAAAATCCTGTGCATTTCATCTATTCACCTATTCATTTCATCTATTCCCACTAATTCATATTGAATCTCTAAATTATGAGATAGAATAAAGTTAATATATTTTTTTGAGTCCGTCACTCAATGTAAGCAATCTGTCATAGTTTAAAGTACTTCCAGACTGTGCTTGCCATGATATGGTACTGCTACTTCTAAGTCACTTCAGTCGTGTCCGACTCTGTGCGACCCCATAGACAGCAGCCCACCAGGCTCCCCCATCCCTGGGATTCTCCAGGCAAGAACACTGGGGTGGGTTGCCATTTCCTTCTCCAATGCATGAAAGTGAAGAGTGAGAATGAAGTCGCTTAGTCATGTCCGACTCTTAGGGATCCCATGGACTGCAGCCCACCAGGCTCCTCTGTCCATGGGATTCTCCAGGCAAGAGTACTGGAGTGGGGCGCCATTGCCTTCTCCGATTATATGGTACTAGGTACTAGATTTACTTGGGAGTCAAGGTCCTGGAAGTTAGTCTATTTATAGAGCTCTTTAACAAACAAATGAGAAAGTAAATATTATACATCTCTTCATCATTTAAACAACAGAATATATTATTCTACTTGGCTAGGGTTTTGAATCCAGGCCATATTCAGGTGAAAAAAGAACTCTGATACTATGCAATACTCTAATTAATATCCTTCATTATAATTCCTCTTCTCCTAAATTCTAAAATGTGTCTTTAACTGATGTAAGCATGCAGCAATATGGAAATGCTTTTATAAATATTTTCTTTAGAAATAGAAACAATCATAAACCTCTAATCTGATTGTATAGATCACATATTTTAATAAACAATAATAAGTTTTTCTGCCTCAAAGAAACTATTTTTCCTTCACAGGACTCTGGATCACATTAGCGTTGAAAAAAATTATCTTACAAATGGCAAGGAAAACGAGGTTAAAACTTGACATTTTTAAACTGACATTCAAAATTATGAACTCTGGTTGTTTTGAGGATTTTAATTTTATCCATGTTCTTAATTAAAACAACAACAACAAAAGAGAACATACTTCTATTTAATTCTTTGCTAATAGTGTGAAAATTTTTAACTCTGTTCACAAATATTCTATTTGTTTTCTTTTTTTGGCACATAACTGGATTGCATCTCCTTTCTCCTTACTGAAATTTATATTAGTTTGTAAATCTGAACACTGGCATATACTGAAACCTATTAATTACACTCCTAGGAAACATATTTTTATGTTCATAATTACTGTTCATAGTAGTCCGTCAAAGATCTATTGACTGGGTATTGAATAAATACATTTTGAAATAATACCACAATGGAGTGTAATATATCAGTGGAAATGAATTTACAACTAAATTCAACAACCAAAATAAAACATAGTATTGTTGGATGAAAAAAAAAATAAAAGCAATTCCAAGAAGTCTGCATAAAGGATGTAAATTTCTGTAAAATTCAAAGCCAGGGAAAATATATATGATAAAAGTATTTTATTTTTAGGACAAAATTAAAATACTTCTTACTTTTAAGAAGAGGTGGGCAGCAGATAAGAAAGTGGTTTAAAATGTTTTATTATGGGTAATATTTTACTTCTTGAGATGGTAGTAAGTTTACTAGGATTCATTTTATTATTTACATAAATGCAAAAAAGCAGTATGGAGTAGGAAATAGCAACCCACTCCAGTATTCCTGCTTGGAAAATTCCATGGATGGAAGATCCTGGCAGGTTAGAGTCTACAGGAGTTGCAAAGAATTGGATGTGTCTGAGTGGACACACCTGAGCTGGCATACATGCACAAAAAAGCAATAACATAAAAAGAATAAATGAAAGATGGTAAAATTGTTTGGAAATGAGTGAATTCTACAGTTGAAAACTTATTATAAAAAATGGGTTTCTTCTGTTGTTTTGTTCTTCTTTCTTTTTTTGTTAACTTCATTTTTAATCAGACTGTCTCCATTATGGTAAAATTAAGCAGGAGTTCCCAGTCTACATTTTTGGCAATTCTATTAGGAAAAAAGATACTGACTTTTCTCAATAGTGAATAAAAATTATTTTAATAAGATGTTTTCCTTAATAAGTATCTCTTTATTAGTTAGCAAAACAAATGGAAATTAATTAGAAAAAAAAAAAAAGATTTCTACTCAGTGCTCACGTACATTTCCATCCTCAGACCACTTGCTACAGATCTGTGGTTTCCAGGTGAAGGAAGGCTCTAGGCACAGAATGCAACCTAGATTGTAATTAAACATAGTTTTCAAGAGTTAGAGAATAAGAACAAAGGGGTACTCTAGAGCACTGGGTGTAGCAGAGTAGCTTCTTGGTGATCCTTTTCTTTTTTTTTTAACCAAAGTCAATTTTTTTTTTCTTCTTCTTCTTCTTCTTCTTCCTCTCCTCTGTCACCATCCCTGCCATCCATCTGAATTTTCCTCTTTTTCCCTGGTATCTTTGGTCAGCCTGAGGCACCTAATGCCTTCAAACCCTTTTCCATACTTGGTTCCTGAGTACAAGGAGGGGCAATTTACTCTTCTACTGGCTAAGAGGACAAACCAAAACTTAAACTTATTATAACATTGAGGATGTTTCTGATGAGCAAAGAAAGGGAAACATTAGGGAATACTACTCTCTGTGATGCTAATATCTAACATCATTATGTCTTAAAATATTCCCTTTAGAATGTACTATTTTTTTTTCAGCATTCCATGAGAAGGCTGTTTTCAAAAAGGGATGGAAAGCCTGATGCTAATTTAGAGGGTTCTAACAGGTAAGTGACAGACTACTCACATGATTGTTATGAGAGAAGCATCATGCAGAATAATTTAGCAAATTTAAAAATATATTTCCATATGTCTTATTCCCCTTAAGAAGGATGTAGAAACTAATACAGATAGTGACTGTGGAATAAGCTCTTTGGAGAACGCCAACTTCTCCACATCTAAGAGACAGCTTTAAATAGAAAGTTGTATATCACATATAAAAAGTATTACTCCTTGAATGTTTCTAAAATGATATTTTAAGCATATAACTTGTAGTTGACATGCATCTGGATTTATTTTGAAAGAGTGGATAACTACACCTGATGGAAGGTTCAGAGGAAACATAACAAAGTGGAGGTTAAGAACTGCATAATGAAGGTGAAGCGTAATATGCCATATATGTGTGAGAGAAATTTCCATCTTTCTCTATTTTAAGCTTTTGAGGGATAAAGAATCTTGGGTTGATCTGTTCACCTTCCCACAGAGAAAGGTACTTTTCATAGAAATTAAATGAATGTAGAGATTTTCCTCGGAGAAGGCAATGGCAACCCACTCCAGTACTCCTGCCTGGAAAATCCCATGGATGGAGGAGCCTGGTAAGATACAGTCCATGGGGTCGCTGAGGGTCGGACACGACTGAGTGACTTCGCTTTCACTTTTCACTTTCATGTATCGGAGAAGGAAATGGCAACCCACTCCAGTGTTCTTGCCTGGAGAATCCCAGGGACGGGGGAGCCTGGTGAGCTGCCGTCTATGGGGTCGCACAGAGTCAGACACGACTGAAACGACTTAGCAGTAGCAGCAGCAGAGATTTTCCTAAAGATAAAAGTGAAATATAAACATATCACAGAGGATGGTATAGTTTAAGAGAGTCCTTAAGGAAGCCAAAGTTTTCACTGTGGCTTCTGCAATAAAACAGATTTGTCAAGTAGAAGGGCTTCCCTGGTGGCTCAGACTGAAAGAATCTGCCTGCAATGTGGGAGACCTGGGTTCGATTCCTGGTTTGGGAAGATCCCCTGGAGGAGGGCATGGAAACTTACTCCAATATTCTTGTCTGGAGAATCCTTGTGGATAAAGGAGGCTGGGAGGCTACAGTCTATGGGGTCGCGAAGAGTCAGATATGACTGAACGATTAAGCATGCACACACAACCCTGTCAGGTAGAAGGATCAACATGACACCTTGTGTTTCACTCTTTTTTTCTGTCACCTTTTCTGTGTGATTTTCTTTCAGCTCATCTCTTTTAGCTACCAGCTCAACACACTCTCTATTACTGTTTTGAGAAATTTAACCATTCTAAAACTGGCTAAATTTGTTTGAAAATTTAAAGTAAGTGCAGTAGTTAGTAGAAGGTAATGCTGTTTTATCAGTGCAGTTTTGTCTCTAGATTATTTCAATTCATTTTTGTGTCAGATACCTTTGAGAATCTGACTTCTGGGAAATGTCGACATATGGTTATACAGAGAGACATAGAAAAATACCCATCTATGTTAGAAGAATAGGAAGAATACCAAGACTGTCCTTGTATTCTTGAAGGGCCACGGATTCATGTTAAAAGTGTAGAAAATTCACAATGATCATCTTAGGCATGCTAAAGTCCTAAAATCTTACATGGTGCTGTTCTGAGTACAACATGTTCTACTCCAGGTTGTGGAGCTGATTAAATTATTTAAATTTTATCTCATTTTGTTTTTTTCAAACATATAAATTGGGAGCACATTTACCTGTTCACCATACCATATATACTATACAGATGGCCACAGTAAGTTAATAATGTGAATGTATCTTTAATCAGAATAGTACTAAAACAATCATATGATTACTACAAGAAGTAACTATGATGGTTCAGCTTAAAAATACTTATTAAGCATGTACATTGTACAAGGCATTTGGTTTGAATCTGGGGAGAGCAGAATCCTAAAGACTTCAAAAATTCTTCTACGAAAGACACTAAAGGAAGCTCACACAGTTTTGATTTTAAGCATAGTATATGATAGCATAAAAAAAGCTATAAAAGAAGCTTTAAAGAACTGGAGAACTTCCTTCAAAGCAATCACTGATGGCTTTCATAAGAGATTACTTTTTTTTAATTAGTTTTTTTTTTTTAATTGAAGGATAATTGTTTTACAGAATTGTGTTTTCTTCTGTCAAACCTCAGCCCGGATCAGCCATAGGTACTCTTAGCAGTTGGGTCCTGAGTTTCAAGACAGAGTGCTGCTGCTGCTGCTGAGTCACTTCAGTCGTGTCCGACTCTGTGCGACCCCATAGACGGCAGCCCACCAGGCTCCCCTGTCCCTGGGATTCTCCAGGCAAGAACACTGGAGTGGGTTGCCATTTCCTTCTCCAATGCATGAAAGTGAATAGTGAAAGTGAAGTTGCTCAGTCATATCCGACTCTTAGCAACCTCATGGACTGTAGCCCACCAGGCTCCTCCATCCATGGGATTTTCCAGGCAAGAGTACTGGAGTGGGGTGCCATTACCTTCTCCACAAGACAAAGTAACTAGAAATAAAATTACACTTAAGGAAGGAAGGAGACTACTGAATACACTGTTGATTGAATATTTGATAAAAATTCACAATTATTTGCAAGTTAATGATTAATCTTGTGCATTTATGGGATTTCCTGGTGGCTCAGGTGGTAAAGAATCTCCCTGAAAGGCAGGGGACCTGGGTTTGATCATTAGGTTGGAAAGATCCTCCGGAGAAGGGTATGGCAACCCACTTGAGTATTTTTGACTGGAAAATTCCATGGACAGAAGCATCAGTCTGTGAACTTGCAAAGAGTCAGACATGACCGAGTGACTAACACACACACATGTACTTATAATGTTAAAAAGCACATGTATTTATGATTCTTAATTTATCTTACAAGTGTATGTCCTAATGTATAAATAAGGTTGTTCTAGAAATGGACAATTTAAAGAGATTGATAACATACAAAACAAAAGCCATATACTCAAAAGAGTGGCCACAATCACAGATAATATTTTCAAGTACAACTACTTCATGATGGATCACTCATTCAAATGCACATGGAAAGGATGAGTTTATTGCACTGACTAAAATACCAAGACTTAGTTCCCTGACCATTTAAGATCTTTGCCAATGATTGCATGGTCTAATAGATTATTTTCTAAAATAAGAAATATTAAATAACTTTGACACTTTCCCAGTAGGAGTTTTTGATTTGCAGGAAGATAATACATGATTCAACTACTTTGAGGGGAAGAAAATTTATTGAGGGGGAGAAAAATAACAAATACAGATCATTGTCTATTTGGTTTATCAGTTTGTGCTTCGGTGGCTCACAGCTTTCAAGATGATGCACTGAAAATATGGTGGGACTGAGGATGGATACAGTGGGGTAAGTTTTCCAAATTATATTTAAATTTGTCACATTCAGTTTATATGTTTACTTGCAAATGGTGTTCTTTTCACTATCATATTGACAATAAAAACCTAGAGGAAAATTTTTGTTCTATGAAGTGAAGTCAGTGATAATATTTCTTTCCACATGTGAAAAAATACTAACTCTTCATTGAAGGAAATGATGTTTCAAAGTTGAATAATGATTGATTTTGCAAAGACAGAAAACAATTTGAATATAGGTATTTACTGACTATCCACTGTTCCTCTTGACTAAAATTATATGTTCCCCTCTCTTCTGAATATTTGTTCTATTACAGTGATGTGGAGATTCTGGGTGCCCAGATAAAACAAATCCTACTGGGGATCACAACCATGGTTAGGCCCGAAAAAAGCTATCTGCTGACACCTCTTTAAAGGCCTCAGTTCTAAAATGCTTAAGCAAAGCATCTGAAGTTTAAGCATATAAACTATTGAGTGAATACCCCTAGTAATTTACATGTAAACTCTGGAACTATGCATTTTTTGAAGGGTGTTTTCAGAAATGGGAAAAAAGAAAACTGGAAATGGAAATATTTGTGATATTATCAACCACTGAAGAATGTTCACTTCTATCCATTGAAGTTCACTTCTCTCCATTAGTGTATGTCAAGTAGTAAATATCATAAAGTTGTTTCAAAGTAAGGACATTATATTTAAAGATTATAAGTGCTTTTTCTTCCTCTTTTTAAGCTGTCACATATGGAACAGAATGCACAATGGAGTGGATCACATTATAGACTAATAAAAATAAACATTTATATAAGCAAATATAACAAACAGTGATATATATAAAATATATAATATACTATAATATAATAATTATATAATATATAATTATTAACATAAAATTGTATTAAATAATATGTAATTATATAATATAATTTATATTATATTATAATTATAATATAATAATATATATTATATATAATTGATATATAGAGGCATTTTTGGGGTATGAGACTGGGCTATTTTTACATTTATATTATGAACTTCCAAAGGCAGTAAAATATATACAAAATGCCAACTGATACAGTATCCAAACATACTCTCTCCCCTCTGATTAAATGAACATGAAAGTAATTAAGTTAATATAATGGAGCTGTATTTCTTAATATTCATTAGGCAAAATTAATGAGAATCATGTAAATTACACAAATGGTTGTATTTGAAGAGTGCTATAGAAAAGTTTAATTTTCACAGTCTTACAAGGGACTCATAATGACCCCATGAAGTTGTCATTACAACTTAAGTGTTGAGGTGCCTTGTTAAGAAACCACAACTAAAATGTCCATGATGAAGAATATTTGTCTCACTTAAAATATTCCAAAAAATCACACCTCACACCATGAATTAATTCTTTTCTATATTTTGCAGATAAAGCATTTAGCACCCATCCCTTCTCTGCATTGATAAGATCATGCAGCTGAATAATAATGTGACTGAGTTTATTCTGCTTGGGTTGACACAAGATCCTGTTAGGAAGAAAACAGTGTTTACCACTTTCTTGATTTTCTATTTGGGGACCTTGTTGGGGAACTTTCTGATTATTACTACCATCAAAACCAGCAGGGCACTTGGGAGTCCAATGTATGTCTTCCTTTTCCATTTATCTTTGTCTGATACCTGCTTCTCTACATGCATAGCCCCTAGGATGATTGCAGATGTCCTTTTGAAGAATGCCACTATCTCTTTCAATGAGTGCATAGTCCAAGTTTTTTCATTTCATTTCTTTGGCTGCCTGGAGATCTTCATCCTTGTCCTCATGGCTGTTGACCGCTATGTGGCTATCTGTAAGCCCCTGCACTACACGACCATCATGAGTCATCGAGTCTGTGGTGTGTTGGTGGCTGTGGCCTGGGTGGGGTCCTGTGTGCATTCTTCAGCTCAGATTTTTCTGGCCCTGAGTTTACCTTTCTGTGGTCCCAATGTGATTGATCATTATCTATGTGACTTGCAGCCTTTGTTACAACTTGCCTGTACAGACACCTATGTGACCAACCTACTCTTGGTGTCCAACAGCGGGGCCATCTGTACAGTGAGTTTTGTTATGCTGATGTTCTCCTATGCTATCATCTTACATTCTCTGAGAAACCACAGTGCTGAGGGGAAGAAAAAAGCCCTCTCCACCTGCATCTCCCACATCATTGTGGTCATCTTGTTCTTTGGTCCTTGCATATTTATATACACTCGCCCTGCAACCACCTTCCCCATGGATAAGATGATAGCTGTGTTTTACACACTTGGAACACCTTTGATCAACCCTCTGATTTATACACTGAGGAATGCAGAAGTGAAAAATGCCATGAGGATGTTATGGAGCAAGAAGTTGGTCTCAGATGACAAAAGATGAATGGAAGTTTCAAAGTTTTCTTCATAGTTTGGATTGATCTAAAAGAAGCTCATAGACAATAATATCCTCTTATTATGGAGTTAATAAAATCCTAACTCAGAGCGTGAAGATTACTTCCTTTAGTAAAATGGGCAATGTGCCCACACATGCTAGTTAGTATTGAGTCAAATATTTGTAGAACTGACAGCATCAGGTACACAAAGTCACGTAAGATCATGGTCTTAGTTATTCACTGTTGTCTCTGCCTCTCTTGTCTGTCTAATATCACTGTGGTTTTGATCTACTGTTTTCTTCCCTTGCATTTACTTCTGGATTTCTCTGTTTAACATTACACTATATGCTTTTATCTACAGCCTGACATATTTTTGTCTCAAAGAGTTTATTTCTTAGATATTGTGATCAAATGTCTGATTGTTGACCTTCAGCTTGGTTGTTCTTACTGACTTCAGCATAAATCATCAGGTTCAAACAATAATAGTATATACATATTATAAAGACAAAATATCCTGCATCGAACCTGGACTGGCAATTCATTTCATATATGATATTATACATGTTTCAATGCCGTTCTCCCAAATCGTCCCACCCTCGCCCTCTCCCACAGAGTCCAAAAGACTATTCTATACATCTGTGTCTCTTTTGCTGTCTCGCATACAGGGTTATCATTATCATCTTTGTAAATTCCATATATAGGATCACCCAGAGGGATGGTATGGGGAGGGAGTAGGGAGGGGGGTTCAGGATGGGAAACACATGTATACCTGTGGCGGATTCATGTTGATGTATGGCAAAACCAATACAATATTGTAAAGTAATTAGCCTTCAATTAAAATAAATAAATTTGTATTAAAAAAAGACAAAATGTTTAATCTAGGAAACCTCTCTTCTTTTTCTTGGGTTATAGTTCAATTTTTTTTTTGTATATTTGCCTAATTGTTCTAGAAAAGTGACAGAACATTATGACAAAATTCACACGTTTGTAGTATTTTTTCCTTAGGTAGGTTCTGACTGTTGGGGCTGACCTCATATTAACATTCCTTCTATTAAAAAAAAAAAAACAAAACCTTTTTGCTATTAAAATGATTCCTTCTATTTTGAGGGATCTATTAAGTTTTATCTTGAGCCATACCAATTATAATAGTATGTTTAAATATTACTTTATTATGATTATAGCATAGAAGCTGTAAATTAAGGAAGATATATCTATGTGAGCTTTAAAGAAATGTGTACATGTAGTCAATGGTAGGGAATTTATAAATAAGAGTTAATTGAATAGAAAACATTATAACCCAGAAGAGGGTATTTAGGCTTTGAAACATAGTTATATCACATATATGAATTGTTTTAGTGAGTTTTAAGACAATATAGAAAGTAGAGTAACTTAAGAAATACTGAGATATTTGGATGAAAATTAAATGTATCCAGTGGAGATGGATATCATCTTTCACCATTCATTATCACTGAAGTCTCTAATTACATGATCATTAAGAAATTTTCTGATTTGTCAGATTTCTTATTTGTATGTTTATCCATATAGAAAATTCAATAAGAGTATTTTTTGTTTATTTGGAACTTCTATTTCTATTATAAGCTAGTAATTTTATTATGAGTACTAAATTTGTATTACTTTCATTGTACCCAGAAGTTTATACTCTTTCTTTATCTTGAGAAAAAGATCAGTGTGGAAATGGAAACTTGTGAATTCTGCAATGAACTCTAGCACCTTTCTATACACATCTTTTTTTTTTTAATTCTGAGAATTTCAAGGCTAATCCCTCACAGTTTTTATTAATCACATCTGCTACAGTAAATAAGTCATCTGTGCTATCACATTCTATTCCCTTTGAATTTCTTGATATGTCATTATAAGAAACAAAACTAATAAATATATATTTTTAAAAAATAGAAATTTCTGTTAAATGTGTTGAGCTACCCTTAAAAATATATTCCCTTTCCTTATAAATCCTCATTAAAATAAGGAACAAAATCATAAAATTATGTGTCAAAGCACATGACAGAAAAAACCAGACAGGAAATATCAGTTGGTAGAAGATTTTCATGTGTTTTTTGAAACATAGATATAAGTGGTAGATAACTAAGTAACTTAGCAGAGTAGAAGTTACAACCATCTGAGAAAAGAGATAAGTAAGACCATCAAGTTCCACAAAAAGTAGGCATGAAACATACATTGAATTATATAAAGATTATTTCCCCAGGTTACTTTCTGCTAGTCAGGTGACACTTCCTCTATTCCATCCCACCAAAGATTGGAAGTTTGTTATTTTTAAAAAATGAACAAAAGTGTTCCTGATATCACTGTGGAGGGCAGTGATAAAATGCACAACAGAATGTACAGAGAAGTTAAGTGAAAATCTACATAGGGAAATGTGAGACCCTTTCTTCTCAGGGCTCCCAGGATGTCAGCAGTTAGTATACATCACGAGCTCACCATTTCCAGGACTAGGCACAAAGCCCAAGTAAGAGAATGGAACTGTTTGTTTTGTTTGGGGTTTTTTGGTGAGGGAATAAAATATAAGATCTGTATTATATACTCTAATTACCTTAAAATAATTATACCTCCAAATACGTACTCATTGCCTATAACATGTGTAGATTCCAAATGACTTTTTGCTGTTGTTGATGTTAACTTCCTTTGCCTTAAACATAAATAGTTTCTGCTTTCAGGTAAGATGGCAAGACTGGTGAATGGGAAGATAGAGTGATAGAGACCTGCCTTCAGATGAAAGGAAGAGGGGATGGTCACACATTGGGCCTAGCAACTTCTCTATTTTCCTCGATAATTTAGCTCTGATCCTATATCTATAACACTCATGCTCTGTAGCTGACTAGACCATTTTCTTACAACTTTCTAAGGTTAGTGGTCATCTATTAATATCTGGTTATTGACCTAAAACTATATAAAGGTCCTCATCTTATTTTTCCTGTCAAGGAAACAAACATTGTATTTTTTCCTATCATTTATGCTATTCAAAACAGATTTTCCAGTGAATGTTCATTTCCCATGTGCTGTTTAACATGAAAGAATGCTAAGCAGAGTTTAGTTGTTTTATTTCTTGCATATTAAAATTGCATTTATCACTTTAGAGAAAATGAATCAGGCACTGGGGTTCAATCAGGCTCACTTATTTATAGAAAATAAAGAATGTATATTTTTGTTGTTTTTATAAAATCAAGTTAATAATAAGGATCCTTGTGCCTTAGGATAAACTAGAAAGTTATTAACAGTTCAGGGTTCTGGGAGTCCAGACTCCTGCCATAACTGCCATTCTCTGAGCTTGTCTGTGATTCTTTTTTTTTTAATCTATTAATTTACATTTTTTAAAATTCTCTATTGCCTTTATGTTGTCTGTTTACTCAAAATGTCTGCTTTCCCATGGCTCTGGGTTGTCAAGGTAGCAATTCTTTATCCATGTATCTTACAATATTCTTCCCCTTTTCTCGGGTGTATGGGGCTTCCCTGGTGACTCAGATGGTAAAGTGTCTGTCTGCAATGCAGGACACCTGGGTTCGATCCCTGGGTTCAGAAGATCCCCTGGAGAAGGAAATGGCAGCCCACTCCAGTATTCTTGCCTGGAAAATCCCATGGACAGAGGAGCCTGGTAGGCTACTGTCCATGGGGTCGCAAAGAGTGGGACACAACTGAGTGACTTCACTTCACTCGAGTGTATCCAATTCCCTATTCAGAATTCCAGACAGGAAATCTGAGTAAACTTGCATTTGAATAGACTAAACTCAAGTCATTGGTCAAACCATGTAGTAACTCCCCAAGAAGTTGTTATCTCTGGTACAGCTGCTATGATATAGAAGAGTTGGTGTGGAGGATAATGGGGTAAATATTTATCCCCATTATCCGCAATTATCCCCAAGGCAATTTATCAAATTTATTTAGTATGGACCATTACTCATCATGCTGGGAAAAATGAGGAAAACATTATAGTAACTAATCAAAAATTTACCTGGACATTTTAAGTAAATGTGACTTGTTTTTTGTTTTGTTTCGTTTTGTTTTTTTCCTAGCTTTATTGAGAGACTATTGACATATGACATATAAGTTTTGTGATGATTTGATACAAGTATATATTGGAAAATGAGTATCACAATAAATTTACTTAATGCATTCACTCCAAATACTATTATGGGTGTGTATATGTGTGTGCTCATATGTGGTGATAATATATAAGATCTACTTTCTTGATAACATTCCAACATACAATCAGTTCAGTTCAGTCGCTTAGTCGTGTCCAAGTCTTTGGGACCGCATAAACTGCAGCACACAAGGCTTCTCTGTCTATCACCAAATTCATGTCCATCTAGTCAGTGATGCCATCCAACGTATAATACATTATTGTTAATTACAGTCACCATTCTACACATTAGATCACCCAAACACTTATTTTTAGGTGAGAATTTCTTTTCTTTAATTAATATTGCCCTATTTTTCCTACTTTCTGGCCCCTGGAAACCACCATTCTAGTATTTCTATAAGTTTAGCTGTTACAGATTCTGCATGTGAGAACACAGTTTGTCTTTTTCTGTCTGACTTATTTTACTTAGCATAATGCCCTCAGGTTCCAGCCACATTGTTGCAGAAGGTAGGGTTTCCTTCTTTTATATTGTTTAAGAGTATTCCATTGCATATGCACACCACATTTTATTTTCCCATGAATCTTGATGTACACTTAGGTTATATCCATATTTGGTTATTGTGGATAACACCACATTAAACATGGGGGTAAAATATCTTTTTAAGACTTTTTTTTTCCCCCCTTAGATATATATCCAGGTGTAGAATTGCTAAATCATTTGGTAGTTCTCTTTTTAATTCTTTGAGGAAACTTCATACTTTTTCCATAGTGGCTACATTGATTTACATTCCCACCAACAGTGCACAAGTGTTCCCTTTTATCCACATCCTCAGACAAATCCTTGTTTTTATAACCCTTCATCTAGGAAGACTTGCACAGTTTTAGGACTTTTAAATTTGAGTAAGTGTGATGGGTTAATGGAGACTGACTAGTCTGCACAAAGAGGGAGCACCAGCACTTCAGGTTTCTTCTGCACCATTCTTTAATCCTAGGGTCTCAGAATCTCCTTACAAGCTCACACATCAAGTGATCTCTATCCCATTGTTGCAATCATGTTCCTTATTCCTCTTCCATAATGCCCTTTGTCTACCTTTCCTGTAGATCCAGTTTCATTTAGGCTGGAGGGAGGGAAATATGGCATCCAGTAATCACCAGTGTCAGGGAATCAAGGAATCATACTCTGGTATGTAGGTTAGTTTCTTTATTCATTTTTTATTTTGCATGAGCTGGAAGAAGGTGTGAAAACATTCAAGTCAACAGTGATAAAAAAGAGAGGAAAAGAAATACATATAAAAAAAACAAATTTTGCTATGTAAACTTCCCACCTCAGTTTATAAACAGAACCATTCTGGCATTCAAGAGTTCTAGTAGTCTCTGATTCACTCTTTCTATTCCATCAAATCTATCATTAATTTGCCATTCTGACAATGTCTTATCAAATAATGTTTTAACATATTGACAAATATGACTGATTTTCTCATATTGTTAAATCATTAACTCACTGTTTTGTATTTATATTTTAATACCATCTGTGTCTTTTACAAATATATGTTGCTTATTCAATGTCCATGCTGACCTTATCATATTTTTGTTGTTGTTCAGGCACTAACTCCTGCCCCACACTTTGTGACCCCATGGACTGCAGCATGCCAGGCTTCCCTGCCTTTCACTATCTCCCCGAGTTTGCCCATACTCATGTTCAGTGAGTCAGTGATGCCATCCAACCATCTCATCCACGGTCACCCACTTTCTGTCCTGCCCTCAATCTTTCCCAGCATCAGGGTCTTTTCCAATGAGTTGGCTTTTCGCATTAGTTGGCCAAAGTATTTGAGCTTCAGCATCAGTCCTTCCAACGAATGTTCTGGGTTGATTTCCTTTATGATGGACTGGTTTGATCTCCTTGCAGTCCAATCAGCACATCACACTGATACAATGTGTGTGTGTGTGTAGATTATATAGGAATTTCTTCTTCTTCTTCTTTTTTTTTTTTTTTCTAAAAGACTTCAACTGTTTTAAAGAAAACTGCAATGAGAATTCTGTCACCTTTAACTTAGTATTCTTTGCTACAGTTCAGGTATATTGATAACAAATCTAGGTGCTAAATTTAAACTAATCTAAATTTAGCTAATAAATTAAGATCAACTTCTAGATAATGAATCTAGTAACAGAGTAATTATTTTGATTATTTTATGTGTCTCTTACTGCATAACAGATTACCACAAAGCAATATCCTAAAATAGCACCCATTTACTATCTCACAGTGTTTCTTGTCAGGATTTTGAGTTTCTGTCATCAGTTCAGTTCAATCGCTCAGTCATGTCCTACTCATTGCAACCCCATGAACTGCAGCACACCAGGCCTCCCTGTCCATCACCAACACCCGGAGTTCACCCAAACTCATGTCCATCGAGTCGGTGATGCCATCCAGCCATCTCATCCTCTGTTGTCCCCTTCCCGTACTGCCCCCAATCCCTCCCAGCATCAGAGTCTTTTCTAATGAGTCAACTCTTCACGTGAGGTGGCCAAAGCTGCTGTCATCAGTGAGGTCAAAATCAAAGATCTACTGGGCTGGGCTTTAATCTGCAGGTTCCAGGGAAGAATTGCTTTCTGGTCCATTCAGATTGTTGTCAAAATTCAGTTCCTGTAATTATAGGACTGAGGTCCTGATTTCCTCACTGGCTTTCAGTTAAGGGTCATTCTCAGCAGGTTGAAGTCCTTGAATGTAACCCTCTGTCTTCAAATGCAGCAATCGTGCATGTAATTCTTCCTGATTGTACTCTGAATTTCTATAATTCCTCTTCTGTTATCAGCCAGGGAAAATTCTCTGTTTTTAAAGAACTTATGGGTTTAAATTAGAGTTCAAATATGACTCAAAGTTAACTGATTTAGTAACCATAATTAAATTTTTGAAATCCCTTATGACATGTAATTTAACATAGATGTGATATATTACCATACTTAAAGTTCCAAGGGTTCAGGCAGGAAATCTTGAGGGGCATTTTGGCATTATGCTTACTGCAGAAATATAGGAGTCTTTTAAAAAATTATAGCTTTAGCAAAAGAATCAGAGAATATATCATTCCATATTTCAAAAGGATAGCTCTATTATTTCTATTAAATATGTCATCTTTCTATTCTCTATCAAAATTTTATCCATGAGAAAAGATAACATTCCCTTCGACATGGGAAACAGCCTTTGAAGATATATGTGACATTTTAAAATCAATTTAAATGAACATTTAGGTGGAGCTTCCCTTGGTGGCTTAGATGGTAAAGAATTTACCTTCAATGCAGGGGACCTGGGTTCAATCCCTGGGTCAGGAAGATCCCCTAGAGAAGGTAATGGTTACCCACTCTAGGATTCTTGCCTGGAGAATTCTGTGGACGGAGGAGCCTGGTGGGCTACGGCCCATGGGGTTGCAAGAGTTGGACATGACTGAGCAACTGACACTTTCACTTCACTTTCACTCTTACACGTCAGTGGTAAAGAACCTTTCTGCCAATGAGATTTAAAAGATGCAGGTTCGATCCCTGGATTGGGAGCATACCCTGGGGGAGGATATGGCAACCCATCCCAGTATTCTTGCCTGGAGAATCCCATGCACAGAGGAGCCTGGCAGGCTACAGTCCATAGGGTTGCAAAGAGTCAGACTCAATAGCAATAATACTATCACTAATAATAGAGAATACATATTAATTATGTATAATGAAATATATATTCTCATTATATTTGTAATAAAGAATCTGAATCCAAATTAATTAAAAATCTTTCCCAAAGTCACATAGCTGCTTAAAAGTACATTTGGTAGTCATACAGACTTTCTAGCTTTAAGCATCTTAGGTGGTATAACCTAAGATAAGTTATCCTGGACATTTGGTCTCTTACATAAAATTGCTACTTCTTCTCTTGAGTACTTAGATGCATATCTAATTAGTTTTGACACTGTTGCTCTGTCCCCTCATTGGCCATCTTCCTGTTATTATCACATTCACACACACCATACACATACACACATGAAAATAATCATTCCTCCTTGCCATGTTTTTGACATTAAAAGCACAAAAATTAAATTGTAGGCAGTGGAGCACAATTATAAGTTTAGTTCAAGTAAAATGCAAAAGTAAATTATTTTAATTCTATGCTACTTTGATGTCATTAAATAATCAAAACTATGGTGGTGGTGGTTTAGTTGTTAAGTTGTGTCTGACTCTTGCAACACCATGGACTGTAGCTTGCTAGCTCTTCTGTCCATGGCATTTCCCAGGCAAGAATACTGGAGTGGGTTGCCATTTCTTTCTCCAGGGGATCTTCCCAACAGAGTGACTAAACCCACATCTCCTGCCATGTGGTCAGAGTCTTTACTGACTGAGGCACCAGTGAAGCCCAATCAGAATTATAAAGATTGTCTTATTCATTTACTTTATCCCTGCTGTTGAAATTCTATTAGAACAGACTGTATAACTTGGATACCAGTGCATAGCTTCTTAACTATACAGTTAAAATTTTAAACATGGTTTTGAAATATTCAGCTCATTATTTTATCATGTTACTCTAAACTAAATATCCAGAAATGTTGATTAAGTACTTACTATGTGTCAAGTGTTGCAGTACTTTTTACAATTGTTGTAGCATTAGAGAAGCATTTTGGCCAGAGTCAGTTTCTAATATGCTAGTTAGAAAGAAAGTGAAGTCGGTCAGTTGTGTCCGACTCTTTGCGACCCCATGGACTGCAGCCTACCAGGTTTCTCTGTCCATGGGATTTTCCAGGCAAGAGTACTGGAGTGAGTTGCCATTTCCTTCTCCAAGGGATCTTCCTGACCCAGGGATCGAAGCCGAGTCTCCTGAATTGCGGGGCAGACGCTTTACCCTCTGAGCCACCAGGGAAGCCCTACTAGTTGCCTATTGTCAAATTACCTCTTTCGTGCCTCTGTGGAAACAGTACTAGGACTCTTACCACAGTTAGCTCTTTATCATGACGGTTTTCAATTACCGCTATAATGCTTGCCATCATTAAAATTTGAATTATTAAATACAAAATGAGAAACAGTTGACCCTGATGTCACTGAGTTCATAATCTATTGCAAAGATAAGAGACTATCAATATTTAGCACACACTCACAAAGCCCAAATCAAAACAAACAAGCAAAAACCTCAGACTGTCTATGAAAAGTAAATCAAATGATCTGGTGAAATTATATACTGGGATTAGAATGTGTTGGTTTGGGGTATGGATTTATTGCTGAAAAAATAATATAATCAGGATAAACTTTGTGGAAATGTAGATGTTTAACTTTGGTCTAATTACATTTTAAAATTTTCAATATAGTTCTTTAACATCCTATTGAAAAATCCAAACCAACTTTTTGGCCAACACAAAATTATAATGAATACCTCAGGTTTTATTCCCTGTGTAGAAAGTCAAAAACGACTTTTAAAACTTTTTGGTCACTGATTATTAAACCTACATTTGATATTTAACATCATATATTTGAAGCAATCTAAAAGAACATATTTTATAAAGCACACTTGAAAAGCCAGAGCAGAAGCAGATTAAAATCACCAGGGTTTATTTTTATCTACCTTGTCAAAGAATTACTATAGGGACTGCCATTGGAACTGCACCTGGGTTCCTCTCGTGCCTTTAAATAGCCCTCCTGACTTCTTCACTGCAGATTTACCAAGAGCTCCCAAAGCCCATGCATGTAGGGAGCTGGACTTGCTGATCGAAGGGAAAGAGACAAGAGAGAAAAGTCTATATGTTTTTGAAATTTTTTTCTGCAATTTTGTGACATAATTTTCATTCCTATTCTGAGTATATATAAAATAGATGTTAAAATATTTATTTTAAATATAATTTGTACAAAGCCTGAGATTTTTCATTGCTTTTATCCCTTAGGAGATTAATTATTATTTAGATTTAGGAGGTAGGCACACAGGCACGTGTGTGTGTGTGTGTGTGTGTGTGTATTTATAGGTTGTCATGAGTTCAAGAAGTCAAGGATATTCCTTCATATTGATTGGAATTGGTGATACTAAATATATTGAGTTCTCTTTTGTTTCCTTTTAATATCTTTTCTTTCTTCCTTATTTCTTTATACTTGCATGCATAACTTTATGTAGTCATCTCTTTAAATTGCTATAGCATGACCAATCCTTATCTACTTTTTAGTCCAAAGAAATTATTTTTTCAAAAACGTGTATTTTTTAAAATATATCTGCTTGGTAACTATGTCTTTTATAGCTTTAACAGCCTTTTAAGCTTATAAGTTATGTGACAATCTGTGATTTTAATAGGTCACATAAGAACTTGAATTCTGTGTTAACAGAAATGGACAATAGAAATGCTATCTTGAAATTCTGATGTCAAACTTGGGACAGTTAGATGCTAGGACGGAAGGGTAAGAGAATTCTAGAATGTTTCACAATATACTTTTTATAGAAAAACAATGAGAAAAAAAGTTGAAAGAATGTTAAATCATTAAACAAGACAAGAAATAAGTGAAATAAAGATGATAAAAATGATGAAAACTAATTTATAAATGATTTAGTAATTCACTTGATTTTTGAAAGGAATAATTTTTGGAGCTGGAAAAAAAACAGCTTGAGAACTACGGTTCTTCATTTTCTTAAGAGGAAAGAGATACTCATCAAGTGTGAGGATTTTTTATCTAAGTCATGTGATCAGGGAGTGGCAGATCAGGAGCAGAGCCTGAGTCCTCTGCCTTCCTGTATCATACGTCTGGTATTTAGAATGAATAGTGATAGCATAGGAAGACATTTCAGTGACCACAGCCAGAAAAATTCCCATTATGTAACCAATAGCTATTTCTTTAAAAAATGTAGATTAGGTGTGTGTATGTATATATATACATTTTTTAATTTTTAAAAAAAATTAAAAAATTTTTTTTAAATATTTTTAAAATTTTACATATATTTTCAAATTGAAAAAACAACTGCTGAAAACTAGAAAACAACAAGTAAAATATGTGGATGAAATAGTTATTCTCTTGAAGGGTTCATTTCAATTATTTTTAATTGTAAAAGAGAATATCTTTTATAAGTTACCAGAGGTCTCCATAAATAAAATTTTAAACTTTATTTCTGTTCTTCCACTTGTAAAGCGGGCAATCCAATTACCTACTTTATAACCTGGTAGTTAATTTGGAATTTTCAGTAGTGATTAGTTTTCAAAACACTTTATGACTTTTATAGAAATCTGTACTCAGTGGTATGTTAAACTCATTGAAGAAAAAGTATTCCTTGAGCTCCCCTTGTCTTATAAATGGTGAAGCATCTATAGAATATTAGTCCTTTTTGAATTAATAATGAAAGAGTTACTATTTAGCTAGTTATTGCAATGCAGTAGATGTCCATATCTGTACCTAAATGCTTTATATGGATCTTTTAACTGGATTCTCACAAGAATCTTATGTAATAGGTACTATTATCATCACTGTTTTCACATGAAAAAAATGCAAGGCTCAGAGAATATGTAACTCACCTAAGATTATTTAACAGTTAAGTAGCGGGCCACCTACTGGAACCCATTTAGTTGAACTCAAGCACTCTCCTTAACTATTGATAAGCTGTCTTTTGGGGGATATTATTGCCAATTTTATTTTAAGAACTGAAGATTACTCAGTTCTCTTTTCTTTCTTTTTTTTTAGTATGGAGTATTTATTAATTTAGCTTTTTAATACTCTTAATTTATTATTATTTTTTTTATTATTATTATTTTTTTACTTTAAAATATTGTATTGATTTTGCCATCCATCAACATGCATCCGCCACGGGTTCTCTTTTCTAAGAAACACTTTCTTTGAGACTGAGAAACCAAGATGATCCTGAACATGAGGGGGGTAGTTTTTTGTTTTTTTTTTTTTTTCTTTTTTATTCCTTTTTTGAACATTGTGGTAAGGGAAAATAAGCCTTGGTTTCTTAACCATCTCTGTCAGGATGTTCTCCATGTAGATTTTTTAAATGAATATATAACAGAGCTGGTGTTTTCAGTTAATTAGAAGGAGTTTATATAATGACCTTTCTAGTGAGTCCCTTGAATATCAAATACCTTTCATGTAGCACACCCTAATTATTTAGCATCCTCTGCTGCAAATTCACTATTTCCTGCTATAAAAGCTGTAATAAGAGTCAGTGTTGGTTCAGCAAAACAAGGAGGAGTGAAAAAAGAGCAAATTTAAAATTTGATCCTTCAATAATAACAGCTATTAGATTTAACAAATGATCTTGGAATTTAATTAAATCCTATCAGAACTACAAATGTATAACTAGACTTTTTAATGTTGCTACAAAATCCATGCCATGTAAAAGGAGAAGCTGCTGCTGCTGCTGCTAAGTCACTTCAGTCGTGTCCGACTCTATGTGACCCCATAGACAGCAGCCCACCAGGCTCCCCCATCCCTGGGATTCTCCAGGCAAGAGCACTGGAGTGGGTTGCCATTCCCTTCTCCAATAAAAGTAGAAGCAGATATTAGTATAAATGTAGGTGTATATATAGATGTGTTTCCCATTTCCGTATCTTAGATACCTCTTTGTGGAGAAAAGTTGGGGGGTGAAATGCATCAGTTTGTTATGTTTACATATTTAATTACAGCTGATGGCATCAATGTCTACATTTGTTGCATTCGTTAAGAAAATGATGTAAATGAGAATAAGTTATATGTGTGTTCTGAATTCTAGTAAAGGATTGGTTTATATTTATTTTAATCTCATTCATTATGTATTGTATACTTCTTAAACCATATTACAAAATAAGAGATTTTAAATGAATTTTAATTATGGAAGCAATACTGACATTACACCTTCTTTCGTAAAGAAATCAAAGTGTTGTTTACCACCGAAATCCCCTCTGGCCATCTCTCTCTTTGTTGCTGACAAGTAAATCTTTCCTCCACACTTTTCCATGTTAATTTATAAGTACAGAGGTTCTGATAACAACTGCACAATATTCAGTGGACATGATTTTTGTTTTTTTAACATACAGGTATTATACTTTGATTATGTTTTATTCAAAATATATCTTAGTGATTTATATCAGGGTAGATGTGACACATGGATTCAACATTAAAATTTCTTCATAGTTTTCTTAATAAAAACATAACACATCTTATTTCTATTCTATTTTCAAGTATTTAGGTCATTTCTTTTTTTTTTTTTTTTCTTTTTTTGAATGGAGACAAGTCTTCAACAAATGTCTTTATGTAGTTTCAGGGAAAGTTGCTCTGGGTCACACATAAAAATTGTATATGTACAAACTTTTTATTTTTATGAAGTTGATGAGTGGAGATAACATCTCATTGTTTATTCTGCATTACTCTGATTTTAAGGAGATTGAGTATTTTCATACACATCGGATTGGCTACTAGTAGCTTCCTTTCTATGCATTGCCTAGTGAAATGCATTGTTTTTTTAGAAAACTGGGCTATATATCTTGAATTTATTGACTTATAGGATTTGTATTTATCTAATTTTGTCACTTTTTTGCTTCTAATTTATTTGTTTTTAATTGGAAGATATTTTCTTTACAATATCACATTGGGTTTTGCCATACATCACCATGAATCAGCCATAGAGACAGGAGTCATTTTGCCATTTTTTAAAATATTTTGTCCATGTGGGATTTTATCATGCAGAAAAGTTAAATGTACTATAGATTCTTTATGAATTTGCTTTAGTACTTTGCTTTATAAATTTCCTATACTATGATAGGAATTGTTTCTAATTATTTTTCAAACATTTTTTTCTAATTTTACTTGATACATTTATATCTTTCAATTATCTGGAATATAATCTTTTTATGTGTCCTATGAGGTGTGCCCTTTTGTGTGCCTTTTTTTCCCTCCAGAGAGTAATTCAAAGTCCTCACACCCAGTTACTGAAAAGTCCATTATTTTACATCAGCTTGAAATTTCAATAAAGCATATACTAAATTTCAACATACTTATATGTTTACTTATTGATTATGTTCAAGTGAAGCAATTTGTCTTTAGCAGTTACTCTTTAACTGCCACAGTTTTATAATATGCTTCGATTCTGAAAGGTATGTCTTTCCTTTGTGTACTTTCTTTTTAAAAGTTAGGTTAACTATGTTGATTATTAACTGTTTCTTAAGTTTGAAACCAAATTCTCAAATTCAGGAAAAATTGTCAGAACTTTTGTTTTAATTGCTGAATGTACTGATTAATTTAGAAAAAACAACATTCCTTTAATGTCAGATGGAGTAAAGTGCAGTATTCAATTGCTCTTATAACATTTCAGAAACACATGTATCAATGCATAAGCTTTATCTTTTTATGAAATGGAACTTTGAGTGTAACAGTTTTGTGAAATATTTTATACCAGGTTGCATATAGGAAGAGAAATAGTGTTATATTTTTCACCAAAGAGAAATTTCATTTTAATTAAAATATTCTATGACTTGGTCCTGTGAGCATGTAATAAGCCTGGTTTAAAAAAAAAAAAAAAAGGAATTTCAATTCAAGGAGGCACAAGATGATGGAAGGCATTAAGTGAAAATGAATCTTTAAATGCAGTCTGCCCCTCCCTTCATGATGCTGTCATAAAAGGAAGTGCTAGAAAGTGGGACTAAAGGACAAATATGATGAAATTTCCTATGTTAGCCTGGAAAGTGAACTGGGAAATAGGTTGATTACTGGAAGGCAAAATGTACTGCTCAGCTGCTCAGTCATGTTTGACTCTTTGCAACCCCATTGAGTGTAGCCCCCGAAGCTCCTCTCTGCGTGAAATTTTCTAGGCAGAAAAATGGAGCAAGTTGCCATTTCCTACTCCAGGGGAATCTTCCTGACCCAAGGATCTAACCTGCATCTCTTGCATCTCCTGCATTGGCAGGATTCTTTATCACTGTGCCACTGAAGAAGCCAAATGTACCAGAAGCCCATACAATGGAGCAAACTTTCCCCAAAGATGTGTTCTTTGCTCTTTCTTGGCCTCCATTTTGAAACTGCTCAGGAGAAAGTTTCTTAAGACACTTTCTGAAATTGTCACCCAGATGTTCCATATTTAAAATTATGACCTCATTGAAATCTAATGATGTTATTAAACTGTCAAAACTTGGCATACATTTAGTTACTGGGGAGGACTAAGAATTATAGTGAGCCTCCTACCCTTGAAGAACAAATAACCTTCATGCTATTTCATATGTACCAGAGACTGAAAAATCACTCTTAAGGTAGAATACTGAAATTTCATCTAAAATTTGACACCCCCCCCACCACAATGTTTCATCTTTTATTTGTTCTGCCCTTCATAGTAGATGTGAGATTGAGGAATTTACCATAATTGCATAAGTTAATTTTTCTTGGAATATAATTGCTTTACAATGTTGTGTCAGTTTCTGCTGCACAATGAAGTGAATCAGCTATATGTATACATATATTTCCTCTCTCATCATGGTCAACAAAAGAGTCTGAAATGCAGTACTTGAATGCAATCTCAAAAACGACAGAATAATCTCTGTTCGTTTCCAATGCAAACCATTCAATATTACAGTAATCCAAGTCTATGCCCCAACCAGTAACCCTGAAGAAGCTGAAGTTGAACGGTTCTATGAAGACCTACAAGACCTTTTAGAACTAGCACCAAAAAAAGATGTCCTTTTCATTATAGGGGACTGGAATGCAAAAGTAGGAAGTCAAGAAATACCTGGAGTAACAGGCAAATTTGGCTTTGGAATATGGAATGAAGCAGGGCAAAGACTAATAGAGTTTTGCCAAGAAAATGCACTGGTCATAACAAACACCCTCTTCCAACAACACAAGAGAAGACTCTACACATGGACATCACCAGATGGTCAACACCAAAATCAGATTGATTATATTCTTTGCAGCCAAAGATGGAGAAGCTCTATACAGTCAGCAAAAACAAGACCAGCAGCTGACTGTGGCTCAGACCATGAACTCCTTATTGCCAAATTCAGACTTAAATTGAAGAAAGTAGGGAAAACCACTAGACCATTCAGGTATGACCTAAATCAAATCCCTTATGATTATAAAGGGGAAGTGAGAAATAGATTTAAGGGCCTAGATCTGATAGATAGAGTGCCTGATGAACTATGGAATGAGGTTCGTAACATTGTACAGGAGACAGGGATCAGGGCCATTCCCATAGAAAAGAAATGCAAAAAAGCAAAATGGCTGTCTGAGGAGGCCTTACAAATAGCTGTGAAAAGAAGAGAAGCAAAAAGCAAAGGAGCAAAGGAAAGATATAAGCATCTGAATGCAGAGTTCCAAAGAATAGCAAGAAGAGATAAGAAAGCCTTCTTCAGTGATCAATGCAAAGAAATAGAGGAAAACAACAGAATGAGAAAGACGAGGGAATCTCTTCAAGAAAATCATAGTTACCAAAGGAACATTTAATGCAAAGATGAGCTTGATAAAGGACAGAAATGGTACGGACCTAACAGAAGCAGAAGATATTAAGAAGAGATGGCAAGAATACACAGAAGAACTGTACAAAAAAGATCTTCACGACCCAGATAATCACAATGGTGTGTTCACTGATCTAGAGCGAGACATCCTGGAATGTGAAGTCAAGTGGGCCTTAGAAAGCATCACTATGAACAAAGCTAGTGCAGGTGATGGAATTCCAGTTGAACTATTCCAAATCCTGAAAGATGATGCTGTGAAAGTGCTGCACTCAATATGCCAGCAAATCTGGAAAACTCAGCAGTGGCCACAGGACTGGAAAAGTTCAGTTTTAATTCCAATCCCAAAGAAAGGCAATTCCAAAGAATGCTCAAACTACCACACAGTTGCACTCATCTCACACTCTAGTAAAGTAATGCTCAAAATTCTTCAAGCCAGGCTTCAGCAATATGTGAACCGTAAACTTCCAGATGTTCAAGCTGGTTTTAGAAAAGGCAGAGGAACCAGAGATCAAATTGCCAACATCTGCTAGATCATAGAAAAAGCAAGAGAGTTCCAGAAAAACATCTATTTCTGCTTTATTGACTATGCCAAAGCCTTTGACTGTGTGGATCACAATAAACTGTGGAAAATTCTGAAAGAGATGGGAATACCAGACCATCTGATCTGCCTCTTGAGAAATTTGTATGCAGGTCAGGAAGCAACAGTTAGAACTGGACATGGAACAACAGACTGGTTCCAAATAGGAAAAGGAGTTCGTCAAGGCTGTATATTGTCACCCTGCTTATTTAACTTATATGCAGAGTACATCATGAGAAACACTGGACTGGAAGAAGCACAAACTGGAATCAAGATTGCCGGGAGAAATATCAATAACCTCAGATATGCAGATGACACCACTCTTATGGCAGAAAGTGAAGAGGAACTCAAAAGCCTCTTGATGAAAGTGAAAGTGGAAAGTGAAAAAGTTGGCTTAAAGCTCAACATTCAGAAAACGAAGATCATGGCATCTGGTCCCACCCCTTCATGGGAAATAGATGGGGAAACAGTGGAAACAGTGTCAGACTTTATTTTTCTGGGCTACAAAATCACTACAGATGGTGACTGCAGCCATGAAATTAAAAGACGCTTACTCCTTGGAAGGAAAGTTATGACCAACTGCGGGGAGCTGGTGGGAGGCACTCTGCCCATGGCAAAGGTCATGAGGAAGGAGACTCGACATTCGCAAAGGCGGAATCGAGCCCTGAGTCCCCTGGAAATCCTCGAACATCTACCCCCATAACCAGAGCCTGCCTACTTTACTACTTTGTGCTCTCACCTACACCTCTGACTTTATGGGGGGTTGTCCCCCACTACCTCTTTCAGAGAAGGAGTTAACTTAGAGCTCCAGTTAATAAAAACTCCTGGGCGTGACAAGAGTGTTTTAACCTACAAACTCCTCTGAAGGTTCTCTAGCCTGCCTGACAGGCTTGTCCGGCCACATGTGATTGCTCACAGCCTCCCAACCATGAAAGGCACGAGATGCTTTAAACCTTCTAAAAACAGGTTTTTAGAGAAGTTAGAAAACTATTAGTGTAAGTATAATGGGCTGATTAGAAATTGTATTGGTGAAGGGTTTTTCATTTGTTGAGCCAATGTTTGTTGCTAAGTCTCCACATCTCCTGCCCTTACACACATTAATGAATATATAGAAGAAATAAGTATTAACCTTTTATATAAATCACGTTAGACCTTAGGCTAAGTAAATTATTTCCTTAACTAAAATCCACTACACCCTCAACCTATAGGAATGTAACTTTATTTGGGTGGCATCTGTTTTAAGAATAATCACCCCTGGAGAAATAAGTGTTGACTGACTGCTGTCACAAGGAGAGGGTCATAAATTGTCAGCAGGCCCCTGGCCAGAAGATGATGTAACACCCCTAAGACCTCTGTATACATTTGTATGAAGCACCTGACTTTAATAAAAGTCAGGACTGCTGTCCCTGCATGACTTTTGTATAACATCTCAGTGTATAAAAACAGACTCTGGAAAATAAAGAATTGGGATCAGTTTCTCGAAATACTGGTCTCCCCATGTCACTCTCTCTCTCAAACTCTGGCTGAGTCTCCATCTGGAGTGCGGAACCCGCCATGCTTACTAATTATGCCTGGGCTTCTAAGATCCAACAGGGGAGGCCTCAGTGTCTCCTCTCCTTCAGGAGAATGGAAGGACGCCTGTGGCTTACGTAAGTGGTACAAACTTCTTCTTTTTTTTGTTTTTTTGTGTTTTTTTTTTCATTTTATTTATTTATTTTTTTTAATTTTATTTTATTTTTAAACTTTACAATATTGTATTAGTTTTGCCAAATATCGAAATGAATCCGCCACAGGTATACCTGTGTTCCCCATCCTGAACCCTCCTCCCTCCTCCCTCCCCATACCCTCCCTCTGGGTCATCCCAGTGCACCAGCCCCAAGTTTTATTGGTCTCCCACGTAAACCAAGCTACTCAGCCTCTTTTCTCCACTGAATTTTCCTACTGAGCTATCCTCATTCTATTACTCTTTTTATCTCTAATTAATATCTAATTAAAGCTATTGTATCCTGATCCTCGCTGACGCCATCCCTGCTTCGAACTCCCTGGATCAGCCAGGTCTGGACCTCGAAGATGCTTACTCCTTGGAAGGAAAGTTATGACCAACCTAGATAGCATATTCAAAAGCAGAGACATTACTTTGCCAACAAAGGTTCGTCTAGTCAAGGCTATGGTTTTTCCTGTGGTTTTTCATGTGTGGATGTGACAGTTGGACTGTGAAGAAGGCTGAACACTGAAGAATTGATGCTTCTGAACTGTGGTGTTGAAGAAGACTCTTGAGAGTCCCTTGGACTGCAAGGAGATCCAACCAGTCCATTCTGAAGGAGATCAGTCCTGGGATTTCTTTGGAAGGAATGATGCTAAAGCTGAAACTCCAGTACTTTGGCCACCTCATGCGAAGAGTTGACTCACTGGAAAAGACTCTGATGCTGGGAGTGATTGGGAGCAGGAGGAGAAGTGGACGGCAGAGGATGAGATGGCTGGATGGTATCGCTGACTCTGATGGACGTGAGTCTGAGTGAACTCCGGGAGTTGGTGATGGACAGGGAGGCCTGGCGTGCCGTGATTCATGGGGTCGCAAAGAGTCAGACACGACTGAGTGACTGATCTAATCTAATCTGATTTCCTCTCTCTTGAGTCTTCCTTCCACCTACCCATCCCACTCATTTAGGTCATCACAGAGCACCAAGCTGAGTTTCCTGTATTTTATAGTGTGTTCCCACTGGCTAGCTAGCTATTTTACATATGGTGGTGCATATATGTCAATCCTAATCCCCCAATGTGTTTCACCTTCACCTTCCTCCACTGTGTCCACATGTCCATTCTCTATGTCTATGTCTCTATTTCTGCCTTGGAAATACATTCATCTGTACCATTTTTTCTAGATTTCTCATATATAATTATTAATATGCAATATTTCCTTTTTTTCTTTTCTGACACTTCATTCTGTTTGACAGACCACATCTCTACAAATGACCCTATTCTGTCATTTTTATGGCTAAGTAATATTCCATTGTGTATATGTACCACATCTTCTTTATCCACTCACCTGTCATTGGGCATTTAGCCTGTTTCCATGCCCTGGCTATTGTAAATAATGCTACAATAAATACTGGGGTAAATGTGTCTTTTTGAATTCTGGTTCTCTCAAGGTATATGTCCAGGAGTGGGCTTGTTTGTCCATATTGTAGTTCTATGGTTAGTTTCTTTAAGGAATATTCATACTGTTCTCTACAGTGACTGTATTAACTTACATTCCCTCCAACCATGAAAGAAGGTATTGTTTTTTCCATACTCCCTCCAGCATTTATTGTTTGTATTTTTTTTTAATATATATAATGGCCGTTCTGACCATTGTGAGGTGAAACCTCATTGTAGTTTTGATTTTCATCTTTTCATGTGTCTCTTGACCATCTGTATGTTTTCTTTAGAGAGATGTCTCTTTAGGTTTTCTGCCCATTTTTTGATGGTTATTTTCATTTTGATATTGAGATCCATGAGTTGTTTGTATGTTTTGGAAATTAATCCTTTATCTGTTGCTCCATTTGAAAATGCTTTCTCCCATTTTGAATATTTTCTTCCTATCTTGCTTATTGTTTCTTTTGCTGTACAAATGTTTTTGAGTTTAATTAGGACCTATTTGCTTTTTTTTTCTTTTCATTAAGCTAGGAAGTGGGTCAAAAATCTTGCTTATGTCAAAGAGTATTTCTCCTATGTATTCTTCTAGCAATTGTATAGTGTTCAGTGTTACATATAGGTCTTTTGTCCATTTTGATTTTATTTTTGTGTATGATATAGTAGGCCAACTTTCCCAACACCATTACTGAAGAGACTGTCTTTTCTCATTGTATATTCATGCCTCGTTTGTCATACATTAGGTGCTCATAGGTGTGTAGGCTTATTTCTGGGCTTCTATCCTATATCATTTATCTATATTTTTATTTTTGTGCCAGTAAAATTCTGTCTTGATTACTTTAGCTTGAAGTATAGCTTGAAGTCACAGAGTCTGATACCTCAGCTCTGTATTTCTTTAGCAAGATTACTTTGAATATTCGAGGTCTTCGTTTCTATCAGTCAGTTCAGTTCAGTTCAGTCACTCTGTCATGTCTGACACTTTAAGACCCCATAGACTGTGTTTCCATACAAATTGTAAATATTTTTGTTCTAATTCTATGAAGAATGCTATTGGTAATTTTATAGGGATTGCATTGAATCTATAGATTTATTTCAATAGAATATTCAATTTCACAATATTTATTCTTCTGATCCAAGAACATAATATATTTCTCCATCTGTTTGTATCATCTTTGGTTTCTTTCATTTCAGTGTTTTATAGTTTTCTGAGTATAGGTCTTTTGTTTCATTAGGTAGGTTTATTCCTGGGCATTTTATTCATTATGTTGCAGTGGTAAATGGGGTTGTCACCTTAATTTTTCTTTCTGCTCTTTCATTGTTAGTGTATAGGAATGCAGGGGATTTCTGTGCATTAGTTTTCTATCTTTCAACTTTACCAAACTTGTTGGTTCGCTCCAGTAGTTTTCTGGTGACATCTTTAGGATTTTCTATGTGCAATATTATGTAATCTGCAAACAGATAATTTTACTTATTCTTCTCCAATTTATATTCTTTTCTTTATCTTCCCAGATTGTCATGGCCAGGACTTCACAAACTATGTTGAATAATAGTGGTGAGAGTGGACAGCCTTGTCTTGTTCATCATTTTAGGGGAATGGTTTCACCACTGAGAATGGTATTTGCTCTATATTTGTCATGGATGGTCTTTATTATCTTGAGGTATGTTCCTTCTATGCCCACTTTCTGAAGAGTTTGTACCATAAGTAGGTGTTGAATTTTGTCAAAATTTTTTCTACTTATATTGAGACGATTCAGTCAGTTCAGTCACTCAGTTGTGTCCGACTCTTTTTGACTCCATGGACTGCAGCACATCAAGCTTCCCTGTCCATCACCAACTCCTGGAGCATACTCAAACTCATGTCCACTGAGTCGGAGATGCCATCCAACCACCTCATCCTTTGTCATCCCCTTACTCCTTGGAAGGAAAGTTATGACCAACCTAGATAGCATATTAAAAAGTAGAGATATTACTTTGCCAATAAAGTCTGTCTTGTCAAGGCTATGGTTTTTCCAGTGGTCATATATAGACGTGAGTGGACTGTCTATATTGAAGCACTGAAGAACTGATGCTTTTGAACTGTGGTGTTGGAGAAGACTCTTGAGAGTCCCTTGGACTGCAAGGAGATCCAACCAGTCCATCCTAAAGGAGATCAGTCCTGGGTGTTCATTGGAAGGACTGATGATGAGGCCAAAACTCCAATACTTTGGCCATCTCATGCAAAGAGTTGACTCATTGGAAAAGACCCTGATGCTGGGAGGGATTGGGGGCAGGAGGAGAAGGGGATGACAGAGGATGAGATTGCTGGATGGCATCACCGACTCGATGCACATGAATTTGGGTGAAGTCCGGGAGTTGGTGATGGACAGGGAGGCCTGGTGTGCTGCGATTCATGCAGTCACAAGGATTCAGATATGACTGAGTGAAATGAACTGACAGTAAAAGATAATATTTTCTGGGGACTTGTAGGTCAATCTAAACTTGAAGAAAAATATGAAAATTTTCATATTTATCTTCCATTTATCTTTTGTCACCTGTTGTCAGTTTCTTGCCCCATAACATTCTCATGGCATTTTTCACTTCTGTATCCATTAGTGTGTAAATCAGAGGGTTGATCAAAGGTGTTCCAACTGTGTAAAACACAGCTATCATCCTATGTATGGGGAAGGTAGTTGCAGGGCATGTGTATATAAATATGCAAGGACCAAAGAACAAGATGACCATGATGATGTGAGAGATGCAGTTGGATAGGGCTTTCTTCCTCCCTTCAGCACTGTGGTTTCTCAGAGAATGCAAGATGATAGCATAGGATAACATCAGCATGGCAAAACTCACTGTACAGATGGCACCACTGTTGGACACCAAGAGTAGGTTGGTCACATAGGTGTCTGTACACGCAATTTCAACAAAGGCTGCAAGTTACATAGATAATGATCAATTACATTGGGACCACAGAAAGGCAGACTCAAGGCTAGAAGAATCTGAGCTGAAGAATGAACACAAGACCCCACCCAGGCCACAGCTACCAACACACCACAGGTTCGATGGCTCATGAGGGTCATGTATCGAAGGGGCTTACAGATGGCCACATAGTGGTTAACAGCCATGAGAATAAGGATGAAGATCTCTAGGCAACAACAAAAAAAGATGTGATGCAAAGACTTGAGTCATGCACTCATTGAAAGAGATTGTGCTCTTTCCCCTAAGGGCATCAGAAATCACTCTAGGGGCAATGGAAGTTGAGAGATAAAGGTAAGTGGAAAAGGAAGAAGTACATTGGACTTCCAAATGTCCTGCTGGTCTTGATGGTGGAAATAATCAGGAAGCTACCCAGTAATGTTCCCAAATATAAAAACAAGAAAGTGACAAACACTATTTTCTTCCTAACAGGATCCTGTGATAACCCAAGTAGAATGAACTCAGTCACATTATTGTTCAGCTTCATGATTTCATGAATGAGATAAGAGATGAATGAGAAATGGATTATCTGCAAAAAATAAATCAATATACGGTGCAATATATGATGGAATATTTTAAGTAAAACCAAATTTGCTTACTAGGTATATTATTTCCAATAATTTATACTATATGTTTGTTTCTTAGCAATAACCTTTGTTCTTCAATTTGTAATGGCCATTTCATAGGGTCATTATGAGTCTCATATAAGCTTGTGAATGTTAAACTTTCCAATAAGACTCTTTAAATACAATCCCTTGTTAGACCTGATATGATTATGATTAATTTTATGAATATATGTAATATATGGCTTCATTTTGTTATTCCCTTTGTCATTTTTTGGCCGTATTGAATGTATATTCAGAATCCCAATAATTGTGCATCACTCATTATTTAGGGTATATTTGACTGCCCTTGGTGGTATGACATAAAGTCATACATCATCCTTAGCACCTTAAAGAATATCTTGTTCACACATAACTTATACATTTTCCATTTATTATACATATTTATTTTAAAAGTAGCACAAACTGTCTTCTAGATACCCTAGTTTGAAAAGAGAAAAGACATATTACTTTAAATAATCTGTTTCAACCTCCAAGCACATTTGTATTAAGTCCTTGATGTATATGATGAACAGAGTGAATGATCTCTGTTATTTGATAATATTTCAAAAATACCCATTATTCTTTTTTCATTCTCCAGTCTTGGAAAAGTACATTTTAAGCACTCACATTTCCTGAAGTTACATTTCAAAATGACTTCCTGAAGTTAAATTTCTAAATGAAAGAGAATTTATTAATTAAAAGCTTATGTTTAAAAATTCAAGCTTTTACCTAAGCTTGTTAAACCTGAGGTGGTTTTATTTTATTGGAGGATGTCACCTGGCAGTTGGTCTAGGACCTGATCATGGTTATATTCCCAGTAGAGATTGTATTCTCAGGTACCTGAAAACCTCACATTGCTGCAAGAGCAGGAAAGCAGAAGAGGGAGGGTAATGTAATTTTCCAAAAGAGTCATAATAAATAACAACTGACTTCTTCATTCAGTTTGTTTCTGTCCTGGCAAATAATTATTCAACTTAAAATGTCCCTTCTTTGGATGAAGATTTCTGTTTTCATATTTTAAAAGAAATATTATCATGGGTTCATTTCCAAGAACACCTTTTTTCTTTAGTTCTTTGTTATAAAGATGATGCTGGCAAGTGGCACTATATGCAAGTATAAATAAAAAATGAAATGTCATGCATTTAAATATCATCTGGAAGACTTACTTACTCCATTGTGCCTCTCCTCAATCCATCCAACCTTCAATGCATGTCTTGAAAGTTGTGAACAGCCAAAGTGCAGATTATGACAGAATAGCTAGGGACAAGATTTCCTTTCAATATATTTTTCTCTCTCATGGTGAACTTTCTTCTCTTCAACAGAGATGAAATATCCCTTATTCCTGGGGTGGGGTGGGGGGACTCTTCAGAATATGTCTAATAAAGTTACTCAATTTGGGTTTTCAAGTATTAAAAAATCTCTTTTGACTCACATAATCTTAAACTAATATATCAAGACTAATTGTCCTGATATATTAATCATTACAAGAAGCTCTTCCTTTCCTTCACTGATTTTAAAGAGTGATGCACCATAACATATTTAACACTTGGAAATATGATAACCATTGGAAACAAGGTGAAAGTCTATTTCACATCAGTATTCCCTGACATCAGTCACTCCTTTGAGTATTATAGTTTTGGATTTGTGTTGTCAAATGTATTTTCCTATTATTTTCCAGGACAAGCTTATCTCTTTTTTCACATCTGGGCTTGTTTATTTAAGATAACTTGAGAATCATAAACATGTGTGATAATTAACTTGTTAATAATCATATGTCCTCATCAAGTATTTAATCAGTAGTTTCAGAAAGACATGAAATGTATCCACTCAGATCTACAGCCATAAAGTCCATTTTTATGCATTTAAGTTCCAAACAATTCAAACTACTTTAGTCACTAGTTTATTTGAAAAACACTGTGTCCGCAGACATCAGTACATTTCAGTGATTCCCCTTGGATCTTGAAAGAGGGAATCTTAACCTATTTTGTAGTATACAATACTTCATGACTTAGAAAATGGAGACTATAATTCTCAAGTGAACTATATCAAAGCCTTTATATGATCAGGGTGTATTCATGATGCAATGTGAGCATGTAATAAGTAGTAGATACATCATGTGAAATCTCTATAATGTACATAATGTAGCAGCCAAAGATGTAAAGTAAATAGATGTAGAATATCCGAACTCACCTTGCTCTCTTCTTTCTTCCTCGAGTGTCTTTCCATTTCTAGCTGTTTCAACCTTCTGGGAACTTCAAACTAAATTTCTGAGAAATATCCTCTAGCTGGCCTTCAGAGATTTTTTGTGAGAAAGGAAATCCACTCTTTTGCTCTCTAAAGGCTTTATCTATAATTTTCTTATAGTATTATTCTTATTGGTTATAATAAGGATATGTATGCTTACTTTAGCTTTCTTCCTGGAATGGGAATATCAGAAAACTACATGTTCTTTGAATATCATTCTCCACAGTTCCAACACAATGCTTTGTACACTGCAGATGCTCAGTAAGAGCTTTTAACTTGATCGTTTCCTATAACTCCATAAAAGGTAACATTTACCTCATTGTTTTCACATTATGTTGGTTACAAAGTCACAGTTTTATTAACTTATAGGGATCATCTATCTATCATGTAGAGTAGGTAGACAAATATGCTCTAATTTTACATAGCCAAAAAGAAGGAAGAAAACAAATATAAAGGTAATTTATCACTTAACTGTTAGAAAAGTCTCTGAATTTGTATTATCTACCTGTCCTTTTCTGTTACCAACTTTCTTAAATACTGAGAAAAAAAAAATACACACACAAAGCAACAATGATTCCTCTCTGCATTCCAGGGCGAATATTTTCAGACTCAATGGTGTAAGTTTTTTAGCATCAAAGAGTGTTTATTCCTTAAAGTTTCTTTTCAATCAAATTCATCCCAGATGTAATAACCTCACAGTTTGTTTTATTCAATTAGCCTGTTAAGAACAGCAAGTTAGGAGGAGCTAAGATGGCGGAGGAGTAGGCCAGGGAGAACACTTTCTCCCCCACAAATTCATCAAAAGAACATTTAAATGCCAAGTAAATTCCACAAAACAACTTCTGAATGCCGACAGAGGATATCAGGCACCCAGAAAAGCAACCCAAGTCTTCAAAAGGAGGTAAGAAAAAATATAAAAGAGAAAAAAAGGGACAAAAGAGGGAGGGACGGAGTTCCATCCTGGGAAGGGAGTCTTAAAAGAGAGAAGTTTCCAAACACCAGGAAACCTTCTCGCTGCCGATCTGTGCCGAGCCTTGGAAGCACAGAGGGCAACATAACAGGAAGGAAAAATAAATAAACAATTAAAACCCACTCATTGCGAGCCCTACGGTAACTCCCCCAGTGGAGAAGCAGCACAGATGCCTTCATCCGCCATTAGCAAGTGGGGGCTGGGCAGGGAGGTGCGGCGCGGGCTGCATCGCAAGAATCTGGCCTGAATACCCCGACCACTATCTGAGCGAAATAATTTGGGCTAGCAAACCAGACTGTGGGATATCTACCACACGAAAAGCCAGCCCTAAGCTATGACACCGCCAGGCCCGCGCACGGAACAAAGGACTGAACAGAGATAGCCAGCAGCAGACCATCCCCCTCCGGTGATAGGCAGCCAGAGCCGGAAGGGGACAATTGCAGCCCCAGAGAGACATTATCTATAAAACTGTAAGCAGGCTTCTTTGCTAACTAAAACTTCTTGGGGGTCTGGACAGTCAACATCTGCCTGAGAAGGTGTGCCAGTGCACACCTAGATAACCGAGTGGCGGGGAGGCGATAAGTCGCAGCAATTGCATGCGCCAAACACCTCATCACCTGAGCTGCTCGGATCTGGGAAGGGCACAAAACGCAGGCCCAACCGAGAGTCTGCACCTCTGAGGACTGCCCGAGTGCCTGAACCTGAGCAGCTTGGACCTGGGAAGTACAGGCAGCCCAGGGCCGACCACGGATGGTTCCCGGTGGAGCAACCTAGAGCCTGAGCAGCGTGAGCAGAGAGGCTACACGCGCCGTGAACGGGGGGCAGACCCAGTGTGGCTGAGGCACTGCGAGCACACGCCAGTGTTATTTGTTTGCAGCATCCCTCCCTACCTCCCCTCAGCGCGACTGAACAAGTGAGCCTAAAAAAAAAAAAAAAAAAAAAAGTGTCCTCCACCGGACCCTTTGTGTCAGGGCGGAAACCAGACATTGAAGAGACCAGCAAACAGAAGAAGCTATAACAGGGAACCACCTTGGAAGCTACAGGCAATAGATTAAAACTATTAATGGTTTTAATAGTTTTACTACCAACTACATAGGAAGGGGCCTATAGATCTTGAGAAATATAAGTTGGACCAAGGAACTAGCCAAAAATGAACTGAACCCACAATACTCACAACAAAACTGGAGAAAGTCCTAGATATATTTTTACTATTTGTATGATCATTCTTTCTTTCTTTCTTTTTTTAATTATTTTTTTAATTAAAAAAAATTTAAGTCCTCTATTATTCCTTTAATTTCCACTTTTATAATCAATTACTTTGCAAAAAAAAAGACCCTATTTTTTTAAGCAAACTTCATATATATATATATATATATATATTATAATTTTTTTGACTTTTTTTTCCTTTCTTTTCTTTAACATTGTATTTTTGAAATTCCAAACTCTACTCATTTTTAATTTTAGCTTTTTGGTATTTGTTATCAATTTTGTACCTATAGTTTTTTTTTTTTTTTTTAATAATTTCTGTGACCCTATTTATTTTTTCTTTTTCTTTTTCTCTGTTTCTTTCTCTTCTTCTTTTAAATAACATTGTATATCTGAAATTCCAAACTCTACTCTGGATTTTTAATTTATGCTTTTTGGTATTTGTTATCAATTTTATACCTGTATTTTTTTTAATAATTTATGCGACTTTGTTTGTTCTTGTTTGTTTGTTTTTTTCTCTCTTTCTTTTTCTTCTTCTTTTTTTTAACATTGTATTTTTGAAATTCCAAACTCTACTCTAGATTTTTAACTTTTGCTTTTTGGTATTAGTTATCAATTTTGTACCTATATTTTCTGTATAATTTTTGTGACCTTGTTTGTTTTTGTTGTTCATTTTTTCTCTTTCTTTTCCTTCTTCTTTTCTTTAACATTGTATTTTTGAAATTCCAAACTCTACTCTAGATTTTAAATTTTTGCTTTTATGTATTTGTTACCAATTTTGTACCTTTAAGAACCCAATCTTCAGTACCCATTTTTCACTAGGGAGCAAGATTACTGGCTTAACTGCTGTCTCTCCCTTTGGACTCTCCTTTTTCTCCACTAGGTCGCCGGTGTCTCCTCCCTAACGCCTCTCTACTCTACCCAACTCTGTGAATTTCTGTGTGTTCCAGACGGTGGAGAACACTTAGGGAACTGATTACTGGCTGGATCTGTCTCCCTCCTTTTCATTCCCCCCATTTATCCTCCTGGCCACCTCTGCCACCTTCCTCCTTCTTCTCTTCTCTGTATAACTCTGTGAACAACTCTGAGCGGTCCAGTTGTGGAGTGCACATAAGGAAGAGATTACTGAATAGCCCACTCTCTCCTCTATTGATTCCACCTCATCTCATTCGGGTCACCTCTAACTCCCTCCTCACTCTTCTCTTCTCCATATAACGCTGTAAACCTCTCTGGGCAAAACAAGTTTCAAGGCAAGACATACCAAGCAAATTCTCCAACAGCAAGGAACACAGCCCTGAGCTCCTAGATACAGGCAGCCCAAAGTCACCCCAAAACCATAGACATCCCATAACTCATTACTGGACATTTCATTGCACTCCAGAGAGAAGAAATACAGCTCCACCCACCAGAACACCGACACAAGCTTCCCTAACCAAGAAACCTTGACAAGCCACCTGTACAAACCCACAAAGTGAGGAAATGCCACAATAAAGAGAACTCCACAAACTGCCAGAATATAGAAAGGACACCCCAAACTCAGCAATTTAAACAAGATGAAGAGACAGAGGAATACCCAGCAGATAAAGGAACAGGATAAATGCCCACCAAACCAAACAAAAGAGGAAGAGATAGGGAATCTACCTGATAAAGAATTCCAAATAATAATAGTGAAATTGATCCAAAATCTTGAAATCAAAATGGAATCACAGATAAATAGCCTGGAGACAAAGATTGAGAAGATGCAAGAAAGGTTTAACAAGGACCTAGAAGAAATAAAAGAGAGTCAATATATAATGAATAATGCAATAAATGAAATTAAAAACACTCTGGAGGCAACAAATAGTAGAATAACAGAGGCAGAAGATAGGATTAGTGAATTATAAGATAGAATGGAAGAAATAAATGAATCAGAGAGGAAAAAAGAAAAACTAATTAAAAGAAATGAGGACAATCTCAGAGACCTCCAGGACAATATTAAATGCTACAACATTCGAATCATAGGGGTCCCAGAAGAAGAAGACAAAAAGAAAGACCATGAGAAAATACTTGAGGAGATAATAGTGGAAAACTTCCCTAAAATGGGGAAGGAAATAATCACCCAAGTCCAAGAAACCCGGAGAGTGCCAAACAGGATAAACCCAAGGCGAAACACCCCAAGACACATATTAATCAAATTAACAAAGATCAAACACAAAGAACAAATATTAAAAGCAGCAAGGGAAAAACAACAAATAACACACAAGGGAATTCCCATAAGGATAACAGCTGATCTTTCAATAGAAACTCTTTAAGCCAGGAGGGAAAGGCAAGACATACTTAAAGTGATGAAAGAAAATAATCTACAGCCCAGATTATTGTACCCAGCAAGGATCTCATTCAAATATGAAGGAGAAATCAAAAGCTTCTCAGACAAGCAAAAGCTGAGAGAGTTCAGCACCACCAAACCAGCTCTCCAACAAATACTAAAGGATATTCTCTAGACAGGAAATACAAAAACGGTGTATAAATTCGAACCCCAAACAATAAAGTAAATGGCAACGGGATCATACTTATCAGTAATTACCTTAAACATAAATGGGTTGAATGCCCCAACAAAAAGACAAAGACTGGCTGAATGGATACAAAAACAAGACCCCTATATATGTTGTCTACAAGAGACCCACCTCAAAACAGGGGACACATACAGACTGAAAGTGAAGGGCTGGAAAAAGATTTTCCATGCAAACAGGGAACAAAAGAAAGCAGGAGTAACAATACTGATATCAGATAAAATAGACTTTAAAACAAAGGCTGTGAAAAGAGACAAAGATGGTCACTACATAATGATCAAAGGATCAATCCAAGAAGAAGATATAACAATTATAAATGTATATGCACCCAACACGGGAGCACCGCAATATGTAAGACAAATGCTAACAAGTATGAAAGGAGAAATTAACAATAACACAATAATAGTGGGAGACTTTAATACCCCACTCACACCTATGGATAGATCAACTAAACAGAAAATTAACAAGGAAACACAAACGTTAAACGATACAATAGACCAGTTAGACCTAACTGATATCTATAGGACATTTCATCCCAAAACAATGAATTTCACCTTTTTTTCAAGCGCACCTGGAGCCTTCTCCAGGATAGATCACATCCTGGGCCATAAATCTAGTCTTGGTAAATTCAGAAAAATAGAAATAATTCCAAGCATCTTTTCTGACCACAATGCAGTAAGATTAGATCTCAATTATAGGAGAAAAATTATTAAAAATTCCAACATTTGGAGGCTGAACAACACGCTGCTGAATAACCAACAAATCACAGAAGAAATCAAAAAAGAAATCAAAATTTGCATAGAAACGAATGAAAATGAAAACACAACAACCCCAAACCTGTGGGACACTTTAAAAGCAGTGCTAAGGGGAAAGTTCATAGCAATACAGGCATACCTCAAGAAACAAGAAAAAAGTCAAATAAATAACCTAACCCTACACCTAAAGCAACTAGAAAAGGAAGAAATGAAGAACCCCAGAGTTAGTTGAAGGAAATAAATCTTAAAAATTAGGGCAGAAATAAATGCAAAAGAAACAAAAGAGACCATAGCAAAAATCAACAAAGCCAAAAGCTGGTTCTTTGAAAGGATAAATAAAACTGACAAACCATTAGCCAGACTCATCAACAAACAAAGGGAGAAAAATCAAATTAATAAAAATAGAAATGAAAATGGAGAGATCACAACAGACAACACAGAAATACAAAGGATCGTAAGAGATTACTATCAGCAATTATATGCCAACAAAATGGACAACGTGGAAGAAATGGACAAATTCTTAGAAAAGTACAACTTTCCACAACTGGACCAGGAAGAAATAGAAAATCTTAATAGACCCATCACAAGCATGGAAATTGAAACTGTAATAAAAAATCTTCCAGCAAACAAAAGCCCAGGTCCAGATGGCTTCACAGCTGAATTCTACCAAAAATTTAGAGAAAAGCTAACACTTATCCTGCTCAAACTCTTGCAGAAAATTGCAGAGGAAGGTAAACTTCCAAACTCATTCTATGAGGCCACCATCACCCTAATACCAAAACTGACAAAGATCCCACAAAAAAAGAAAACTACAGGCCAATATCACTGATGAACATAGATGCAAAAATCCTTGACAAAATTCTAGCATTCAGAATCCAACAACACATTAAAAAGATCATACACCGTGACCAAGTGGGCTTTATTCCAGGGATGCAAGGATTCTTCAATATCCACAAATCAATCAATGTAATACACCACATTAACAAATTGAAAAATAAAAACCATATGATTATCTCAATAGATGCAGAGAAAGCCTTTGACAAAATTCAACATCCATTTATGATAAAAACTCTCCAGAAAGCAGGAATAGAAGGAACATACCTCAACATAATAAAAGCTATATATGACAAACCCACAGCAAACGTTATCCTCAATGGTGAAAAATTGAAAGCATTTCCTCTGAAGTCAGGAACAAGACAAGGGTGCCCACTTTCACCATTACTATTCAACATAGTTTTGGAAGTTTTGGCCACAGCAATCAGAGCAGAAAAAGAAATAAAATGAATCCAAATTGGAAAAGAAGAAGTAAAACTCTCACTATTTGCAGATGACATGATCCTCTACATAGAAAACCCTAAAGACTCCACCAGAAAATTAATAGAGCTAATCAATGATTATAGTAAAGTTGCAGGATATAAAATCAACACACAGAAATCCCTTGCATTCCTATACACTAATAATGAGAAAACAGAAAGAGAAATTAAGGAAACAATTCCATTCACCATTGCAACGGAAAGAATAAAATACTTAGGAATATATCTACCTAAAGAAACTAAAGACCTATATATAGAAAACTATAAAACACTGGTGAAAGAAATCAAAGAGGACACTAATAGATGGAGAAATATACCATGTTCATGGATTGGAAGAATCAATATAGTGAAAATGAGTATACTACCCAAAGCAATTTATAGATTCAATGCAATCCCTATCAAGCTACCAACGGTATTCTTCACAGAGCTAGAACAAATAATTTCACAATTTGTATGGAAATACAAAAAAAACTCGAATATCCAAAGCTATCTTGAGAAAGAAGAATGGAACTGGAGGAATCAACCTACCTGACTTCAGGCTGTATTACAAAGCCACAGTTATCAAGACAGTATGGTACTGGCACAAAGATAGAAATATTGATCAATGGAATAAAATAGAAAGCCCAGAGACAAATCCACGCATATATGGACACCTTATCTTTGACAAAGAAGGCAAGAATATACAATGGATTAAAGACAATCTCTTTAACAAGTGGTGCTGGGAAAACTGGTCAACCACTTGTAAAAGAATGAAACTAGAACACTTTCTAACACCATACACAAAAATAAACTCAAAATGGATTAAAGATCTAAACATAAGACCAGAAACTATAAAACTCCTAGAGGAGAACATAGGCAAAGCACTCTCCGACATACATCACAGCAGGATCCTCTATGACCCACCTCCCAGAATATTGGAAATAAAAGCAAAAATAAACAAATGGAACCTAATTAAACTTAAAAGCCTCTTCACAACAAAGGAAACTATTAGCAAGGTGAAAAGACAGCCTTCAGAATGGGAGAAAATAATAGCAAATGAAGCAACGGACAAACAACTAATCTCAAAAATATACAAGCAACTCCTACAGCTCAACTCCAGAAAAATAAATGACCCAATCAAAAAATGGGCCAAAGAACTAAATAGACATTTCTCCAAAGAAGACATACAGATGGCTAACAAACACATGAAAAGATGCTCAACATCACTCATTATCAAAGAAATGCAAATCAAAACCACTTTGAGGTACCATTTCACGCCAGTCAGAATGGCTGCGATCCAAAAGTCTACAAGCAATAAATGCTGGAGAGGGTGTGGAGAAAAGGGAACCCTCTTACACTGTTGGTGGGAATGCAAACTAGTAGAGCCACTATGGAGAACAGTGTGGAGATTCCTTAAAAAACTGGAAATAGAACTGCCTTATGATCCAGCAATCCCACTGCTGGGCATACACACTGAGGAAACCAGAAGGGAAAGAGACACGTGTACCCCAGTGTTCATCGCAGCACTGTTTATAATAGCCAGGACATGGAAGCAACCTAGATGTCCATGAGCAGATGAATGGATAAGAAAGCTGTGGTACATATACACAATGGAGTATTACTCAGCCATTAAAAAGAATACATTTGAATCAGTTCTAATGAGGTGGATGAAACTGGAACCTATTATACAGAGTGAAGTAAGCCAGAAAGAAAAACACCAATACAGTATACTTACACATATATATGGAATTTAGAAAGATGGTAACAATAACCCTGTGTACGAGACAGCAAAAGAGACACCGATGTATAGATCAGTCTTATGGTCTCTGTGGGAGAGGGAGAGGGTGGGATGATTTGGGATAATGACATTGAAATATGTATAATATTATATATGAAACGAGTCGCCAGTCCAGTTTCGATGCACGGTACTCGATGCTTGTGGCTGGTGCACTGGGGCGACCCAGAGGGAGGGTAGGGGAGGGAGGACGGAGGTTGGTTCAGGATGGGGAACGCAGGTATACCTGTGGCGGATTCATTTCGATATCTGGCAAAACTAATACAATATTGTAAAGTTTAAAAATAAAATAAAAAACAAAGAATAGCAAGGAAAGGTAAGAAAGCCTTCCTCAGCAATCAGTGCAAAGAAATACAGGGAAAACAACAGAATGGGTAAGACTAGATATCTCTTCAAGAAAATTAGAGATACCAACGAAATATTTCATGCAAAGATGGGCTCGATAAAGGACAGAAATGGTATGGACCTAACAGAAGCAGAGGATATTAAGAACAAGTGGCAAGAATACAGAGAAGAACTGTACAAAAAAGAGCTTCATGACCCAAATAATCATGATGGTGTGATCACTCACCTAAATCCAGACATCCTGGACTGTGAAGTCAAGTGGGCCTTAGAAATCATCACTATGAACAAAGCTAGTGGAGGTGTAGAAATTCCAGGTGAGCTATTTCAAATCCTGGAAGATGATGCAGTGCAAGTGCTGCACTCAATATGCCAACAATTGGGAAAACTTAGTAGTTGCCACAGGACTGGAAAAAGTCAATTTTCATTCCATTCTGAAAGAAAGACAATGCCAAAGAATGCGCAAACTATGGCACAATTGTCAACATCCACTGGATCATGGAAAAAGCAAGAGAGTTCCAAAAAAACTCAGTAGATAGAGCAGAAACACTCTGGTCGAGTATTTTGAAAAGGCAAGGGACTATTACACAAATCTGAACGAATAGGCATAAGCACATGGCCACATTAATCATTATTGTTAAAAAGGATCTATGGGAAAGATACCCCTCTAGATTTTTTAAATGGGAATTAGAAAGCCACTGAGAGGAAAAGTCAGACTTGGCCTGCTTTAAATTTTGAATATCTCGATGTAACTTAGAAATATCAATACTAAAATCTGAATGATTTTAGACACCTAAAATATGATTTTTAATGTGTTTTCAAGAATGTATGGAATCATTTACTTGTAGAGGGGTAACACACATCTATTTAAATTTAGCATGACACCTTAAAGACAACCTAATTTTTAAATTTTTAATTTTTGTTCCATAAGTAGAACTGTTTTTTCTAAAGCATTGAACTTATTTTTTGTTTTTTCATCTATAATTTTTTGTGTAGTAAGGGCTAAGGAGACATTTTTGGACAGCTGATTGACAAATGAGGCAGTATGCACTTTTTTTGACAGGGCAACAGTAGAAACCGTAACTGAAGCAGTTATGGCAATCAAGGCAGTTATTCCCACAACCAGAGCGGCAATGAATCTCTTAGGTTGAGAAATTAAGCCATTAAATTCATATAAAACTTTTAATATATAATCATCAAACCATTGTCTCTCTAATTTTACAGGAACCATCAAATATGGTGGTTGTTTTACAATCATTACAGCCTTATAATTACTTTAGTCATTTTTATCAACACAATTTGATATAAAATAATTTACACATTTGACATTATAAACAGTTTTTCTTTTAAAAACTCCCAACTCATTTCAATTTTTGGCCAACAGAAAGGCATAGGGAGAATGTATGCAGGCCCGTACAATATATCTTTGTTTATTTAAAGGTCTATATAAGATCACAGGTGTCACAGCAGCCAATGTTCTCCATAATTCAGGTTGTATGGGACTTGTTTTATCGACACTCACTAAAGGAGGAACCCATCTATTAACATGTCACCTAGTAATTGTTAAAGGATAAGAGATGAATGAATCATTTCATATGGATCTATAAGGTTTTTTAAAAATTAAATTTAATCATTGATCTTAAAGTTAGGGGCACCCCCATTTAATCAGAAAATGTCTGGTGGCAACAATGGGAATAGATAACTTTAGGATATACATGTATTTTTTTTTAACAGGGAAAGCCAGAAATTTTGTTTGTTTTTTTAGGCCTGTAGTCTTTGTTCATCAGAATCCAGAGGGGGCAGTGTACAGCTCGGAAAGTCTTTTAAATGAAGGGCTGTCTGTTTTATGGCATCATATTGTCTTTCTTGTGCCCCCGGCATCAACAGCTGTGAGGACCAAAAGTCAGCAGGTTACTCATTAACGTCCACAAATAAAAAACCAAGAAAATGACTAAAAACACTATTTTCTTCCTAACAGGATCCTGGGTCAACCCAAGTAGAATAAACTCAGTCACATTATTTTTCATCTGCATGGTTTCATAACCATGAAGACGGGATGAGTGTGAAATGAATTACCTGTAAAAAATAAAGGCATTAAGTCGTGGTGTGACATGTAATGCTATGCAATATTTGAGAAAATGTACACATTCCCCATCAGAGATATTCTAACTGTGGCATCTTAATAATTGTCTTTACCAATTTGTTCCTTAATTTGTGATGATCATATCATAGATTATGAGTCTTAATAAGCTTATGAACATGATACTTTCAACAACAATCTTCAAATAAAACCTCATGTTAACCTGGGTATGATTCTGATTAGTTGTGTCAATTTTAAGAGTTCTTATTTGGAGATGTGGCTCTGATTTGTACTTTCTCTTTTTTTTTTCATATTCAATAAATTTTTTTCATATCCAATAAAATTTTGCACCTGGGATACATTTGTCTGTCCTTGGAGGTTTATGATATAAATGTCAAGTCATCCAATTCCTTTACCCCATAAATAATATCTTATTTGTGCATATATTTATGTTTCATATATTTCTTATACATATATATTAATATTTATTATTCATAAATGTATAACATTATCTATTTCTTCACTGTACAATCCAATGAAAAGAGTAACAGGTAACAATATATCATTTAAATAATGTGTGGTAGACTTTAAGATTGTTTATCACAATTATTAGTTGACAAATAATGATAGACAGGAATGAATGGTATATCATAATTGGTAATATCTCGATTTTATTTCTATTTTTATTTCTCCAACTTCTGAAAATCATTGCTTAAAGCACTAAGCATCCCTAAATTTATTTTTGGAAATAAACAATCATAGGTTACTGCTCAAAATTTCATGTTTTCACAATTCAAGTTTAGCTTAAGCATCTTAGATCTGAAGTGCTCTTTTTGATATGGTCACCAGACAACTGGTGTAGGACTTGATTTATAATATTTGCATTCCCAGTTAAAGACTGTATTTTCCAGGATTTGTACCCCCTCCCCCCCAATCTAGAACAGATTGCAGAAGCAGAAAAAGAAAATAGGGAAATTATATTTTTTAAAAGAGACATAGTAGACAACCCAGTATCTGACTTTATCATCCAGTTTGGTCTTTCTGTGTTGGCAAAGTCAATTATTATTCAATGTTGAAATGCCATTTCTTTCCACCCAAGTTTTTTTTTTTTTTTTTTAACATGGAAAAATACATTAACATGGGCCCATCCATGAGAAAATCTTTTTCTCCAGATCTTTCTTATGATGATGCTAGGGGAAAAAAAATTTATATAAAAATGTTTAAACTGAAATGTTATGTATTTAAATTTAATCTGGAAGATTTATTTATTCTATTGAATTCCTTCCAGAATCTCACCCATACCTATAATATATAGTATTAAAAAGTATGTGTTAGCCAGCCACAAACTATGTTAGACTAAACACATAATTTCCCTTATATGTTTTCCTCTTCCTAGACAAATTTGCTTCTCTTCAATAAACTTTGAATATACACTATCTTCCTCCAAATTATAAACAACTCTTTGGAAAATATCTAATCAAGTTATTCAGCTTGGGAAATCACAGAGGAAAAAACAAAAATCTGTCTTTGGACTATGTGATGGACAATGTTAACAGGTAGGAAGGCCAGAGGTCTCCACGCAGCAAAAGGAAATAAATTGCAAGTGGCAGACATTTTTTCCCCCCTTCTCTGTTGATGAAACATGTTCTGCCTAAGACTAACCATTTCTTTCTTTTCGCAAACCCTGGGCTGATAATGGCTCAACAGACCAGTATTCATGTCAGTTGTTTTTTGGCTGGGGGATGACATACCCCATGCCATCCTATATCAAATATTCATACTGTGGGCGAGGGGTCTGGTGAAACTCTCTCAGCCTTGAGGTGTCTCTCTTATCTGAGGAATAGTTTTCTAACAGACATAAAACTAGCAAGGGGGCACTCTTTCTGTCCCCTTCTGATGTCTGTCGGGAGCTGCATTAGGCATTATTGACAAAATGGAGGCACGGCCCCAACTCCCTTTCTTTGTCTTGCAGGCAAGGACCCGGGATGAAGGAGTTAGGCCTTGTGATTCTGACTTGTTTTTTTCTCTCCTCAGCTGAGTTGACTGAAAAGAATATTAAGGTGTTTGTTGTTCTTGAGAGAAGCATAAGAAAGCACAGAGCCTTTTGCAGTTTTGTCCAGAAAATAATCTATAAAGTAACCATTGACATTTGTTTAAGGATCTTTACAAAGAATGTTATGGGATGAGCACATAGGCCACAGCTTGAAGCCATGAGAAAGATTGTTATCTGAAACCTATTTGTGAAAGAAATGTTTATGGCAAACTCCTTTGCTATAAACATAAACTCCTAAAGCTGAATTTAGGGCTTAGAAATAATTAGAAATAGAAGTTAAAGATTTAAAGAATGTTATAATGTTAGCATATTTTAATATAGCTCATAGAAATTAGGAACTTTAGAGATATTAATAGAAGCCTTTTTAAGAGAAAGTGAGCTCAGGATACTAGGGACAAACAAGATTTAGAAAGATAAGAAATAAACTGAGGAATGTAGTATGTAGCCCAGACATTAGTCTGAGTTACAATGTATTCACAAGGACACATGAGAAGAAGTAGATAAGAGAATCGCTGAGGCAGGAACTCCTTTTGAGGGGCAACAGTGATTTATGGAGACAACAAATCTGGGTCGGGGGAACTGAAAATGTCAAACCTCTGACCTAATGCTTTTGTAAAAGTATAAAAAGGAATCTTAAGCTTGAAATAAATATGCAGTCCAAGAAAACTGAAAGACTTCATTTCTCGCTGACACCACCCATCCCTTCAGGCTGATTCCCTAGGTGCTGGAGCTAAACTCCGGCAAGTGGTGCCCGAACACTGAAGGGTAAGTAATTTGTGATTGTAACCCAGGGCGGTTAGGATTGTACCTGTGGGTGGCCCGCACCCCTCTGCAGTTTAGGCAGGGTGAGGAGGGTACAGAAGAAATAAGTATACTCTCTAGGATAATGGGTCTCTGCGTCTAAGAATAGACAAATATTTATTGAAATATTACTTCACATGTTAGCCCATAGAGGCATTAAAGTAAACACAGGAAGACTGTCTAAATTTCTACGTTTGTTTTATACTTTTCATGGGCCAGAAAAGGTTCCTGTAGATGCTTTTGCTCTGTGGAATATGATTAGAAATGTCCTGGACCCCTGTCATGAGGGTATTAGAGAGCCTATGGGGTAAGCTATAGCGGTGGATGGTGGATCTCCACCTTCTACGCAGATCATGTTTTCTGCCATTGAGGAAGAAAAGGAGGGAGACTGTGCTCTACCTCCCAAGCAAGGAGAAGACTTGCAGGACGCTGCAGCTGGGTGCCCTAGCGAGCCTCCTCCCCCTCTACGCAAACCTTTAAAAATTTATCCACCACTTTCTGATTTAAGGCGATCCCTGCCTCCTCAGTTTGCGCCTCCCAGGGCCCAGGAGTTCCCCACTTTGCCCCCAAAGCCTCCCAAAACATTGCCTGAGGCTGAGAAAGATAGAGTTTTCTAAAACAAAAGAGCTTTTGAAGCAGACACATACACAATATACAGCCTCCCAGAACATTGCCTGAGGCTGAGAAAGATAAAGAGTTTTCTGAAACAAAGGAGCTTTTAAAACACAATAATAATTAATGCACAATATACAGAGTGTGGTCCTTGGAGAAAACCCCCTCAGGGGGGCCTCACCCAGGCTGGGAGAAAGGCAGAACAACAGGGGAACTTGACAACAATATTAACCCCTGATGTACCAGTTACTCCGATTCCAACGGGAGTGGCTGGCCCCCTACTTGAGGGCATTTTAGGACTTGTGCTGGGACGTAGCTTGCTTTCTCTTCAAGGAATTTCAGTGGTGCCTGGTGTAGTAGATTCTGATTATACTGGGAAAATTAAAATTTTGATCTTGCCACCTACCAAAACTGTGCAAATTAATAAAGGTCAAAGAATAACACAGCTTTTGCTTTTACTTATTATCAGACAGACCTTGACTTCTCAAGCTAGGGGCCCCAGAAGATTTGGATCTAGTGATCTAGCCTTTTGGGTACAGAAAATTACAGCTTCAAGGCCTTTAAAAGATCTTTTTTAATTCAAGGAACTAAAATGTCATGGCTGTTAGATACTGGAGCAGACATCTCTTGCATTGCTGAAAAGAATTGGCCCTCGTCCTGGCCAACACACTTGACCAATGCCAGCTGGTAGGAATAAGGTCAGTGCCCTCAGTTGCTAAGAGCTCACAAATTTTGACACGGTCAGATGAGAAGGGGGCACAAGGCAACTTTTGTCCATATGTGGTTCCTTCACTACCTTTTACTTTATGGGGAGAGATATATTATAAAAAGGTTACTAATCAAATGCTACACATGAGGTATAATACTGATAAGGGGCTTGGTGAAGGTCAACAAAAAATTGTTTCTCCGTTAGAGGTGGTTCCTAACAAAAATACAAAAGGTCTAGGATATTCACATTTATCCTAGAGGCTGTTGCTCTTGCTGCCAACCCTATTACCTGAAAATCTGACGATCTGGTATGGGTGGAAAAATGGCCCTTAACAGCTAAAAAGCTACAGGCAGCTGAGGATTTAGTTATGGAACAACTGGAAGCCGGCCATATAGAGACTTCTAATAGCCCCTAGAATACTCCTATGTTTGTTATTAAGAAGAAATTTAAAAAATAGAGATTGTTACAAGATTTAAGAGCTATAAGCACAACTATGGAAGACATGGGGGCCCTCCAGCGGGGCCTCCCTTCCCCAGTGGCTGTGCCTTTTCAGTATAGTGTGATAGTTATAGATCTACAAGATTGTTTCTTTACCATCCCCCTGGCTGATCAAGATTGTAAACGGTTTGCTTTCAGTCTCCCTTCAGCTAATATTAAACAGCGCCTTTGACTGTGTGGATCACAATAAACAGTGGAAAAATTATGAAAGAGATCAGAATACCAGACCACCTGACCTGCCTTTTGAGAAATCTGTATGCAGGTCAGGAAGCAACAGTTAGAACTGGACACGGAAAAACAGACTGGTTTCATCATGATGAAACAGGTGTACATCCTGATGAACAGGAGTATATCAAGGCTGTATATTGTCACCCTGCTTATTTAACTTCTATGCAGAGTACATCATGAGAAACGCTGGGCTGGAGGAAGCACAAGTTGGATTCAAGATTGCTGGGAGAAATATCAATAACCTCACATATGCAGATGACACCACCTTCATGGCAAAAAGTGAAGAGCCTCTTGATGAAAGTGAAAGAGGAGAGTGAAAAAGTTGGCTTAAAGATCAACATTCAGAAAACGAAGATCATGGCATCTGGTCCCATCACTTCATGGGAAATAGATGGGCAAACAGTGGAAACAGTGTCAGACTTTATTTTTTGGGGCTCCAAAATCACTGCAGATGGTGACTGCATCCATGAAATTAAAAGACGCTTACTCCTTGGAAGGAAAGTTATGACCAACCTAGATAGCATATTCAAAACCAGAGACATTACTTTGCCAACAATGGTTCGTCTAGTCAAGGCTATGGTTTTTCCTGTAGTCATGTATGGATGTGAGAGTTGGACTGTGAAGAAGGCTAAGTGCTGAAGAATTGATGCTTTTGAAGTGTGGTGTTGGAGAAGACTCTTGAGAGTCCCTTGGACTGCAAGGAGATCCAACCAGTCCATTCTGAAGGAGATCAGCCCTGGGATTTCCTTGGAAGGAATGATGCTAAAGCTGAAACTCCAGTACTTTGGCCACCTCATGTGAAGGGTTGACTCATTGGAAAAGACTCTGATGCTGGGAGGGATTGGGGGCAGGAGGAGAAGGGGACGACAGAAGATGAGATGGCTGGGTGGCATCACTGACTCGATGGACATGAGTCTGAGTGAACTCCGGGAGTTGGTGATGGCCAGGGAGGCCTGGTGTGCTGCGATTCATGGGGTCGCAAAGAGTCGGACATGACTGAGCAACTGAACTGAACTGATAGAAGGTATCAATGGAAGATTTTGCCTCAGGGAATAAAAAATAGCCCCACCTTGTCAGAAATTTGTAGACCAAGCTGTGCAAAATGTTAGAGGAAAGTATAAGGATCTATATTTGATGCATTATATGGATGATATTTTGACTGCTCATAAAGACAGAGCCTCATTGCAACAAATCATATCTAAATTGATTGAGGCCTTAGAAAACTGGGGTTTGAAGATAGCTCCAGATAAGATACAAGTAAATCCTCCTTTATTTTTATTTAGGGAGGGTATTAAATACCCATACTGTGATTCATGCCCCTTTGCAGCTGTGGAGAAATCATTTAATAACTTTAAATTATTTCCAAAAATTATTAAGAGATATTGATTGGATACCACATTCAAGACTGAAAACTGCAGATTTAAAGCTTTTGTTTAATTGCTTAAGGGGCAGTCCTAATCCCAGTTCTAAGGGAAAATTGACTAGTGAGACAGAGTCTACTCTTGTTAAAGTGGAAGAGGCTTTAAATGATCAGTTAATTAAGATTAATATTACCAGAGGGTGGAATTTAATTATTCTTGCCACAGAACATACACCTACAGGATGCTTGTGACAAGAAGCCTCATTAAAATGGCTCCATCTACCAGCATCCCCAATAAAAATAGTTTTATCTTATCCCAGCTTGGTGACACAATTAATTATAAAAGGTAAAAAAAAAGAAGTGTGAAAAAAATTTTTTAAAGTAACAAATATAGTGATTCCATTCAATAAGGATCAACTACAATTTCTTTTACAAAATAGTGATGACTGACAAGTTGCCCTGATAGATTTCAGGAGTCAAATTTTGTTTCATTTTCCCTCAAGCCCCCTTTTTACATTTTTTGAAAACACATCCAGTGATTTTTCCCCAAAAAATTTCTATTCAACCTTTGAAAGGGACAATTTTAGTTTTCACAGATGGTTCCTCTAATGGTAAAGCAGTCATTAATTATTAATTATAATTAATAATTATAATATTTTAATTATTAATAAAATTAATTTTAAAATCCCATGTTCAGGTAACTGAAGAGACATCTGCCCAGAGGGCTGAGTTACAAACAGTTATTTGGGCTTTTCAACATTTAAGAGACCATGCCTTCAATCTTTTGACTGACTCCTGATATATTGTAGGGTTGTTTCCTCATATTGAGACTGCAAATATTCCGGAAAATGAAACTACCATCTTCTCCTTGTTATCTGATTTACAAAAACAGATTAAATATAGAGATAAAAATATTTTTTGAGACATATTAGAGCCCATTCCAGCTAGCCCGGCCCTTTGCATGAAAAAAAAAAAAAAAGCTTTAACTAAAGTAATTTCTTTAAAGTTACATAAAAAGACAGACAAGGCCAAAGATTCTCACAAAATACACCATCAAAATGCAATTGGGTTAAGGTATAAATTTCATATCCCTAAGGAAACAGCTAGACAAATAGTTAAGTTATGTCCAAATGGCCCAACATTTATTCCATCTCTACCATTGGGGATAAATCCCCAAGGCCTTAGGCCTAATGCTCTCTGGCAAATGGATGTAATCATACCCCGGCCTTAAAAAAAACTGTCCTTTGTACATGTTACCATGGATACCTTTTCTTATGTTATTATAGCCTTTCTTAGATCAGGTGAAACAACAAGAGATGTAATTCAGCACTTGTTTCAATGTTTTTCCCAAATAAGACTCCCTGAACAGATAAAAACAGATAATGCCCCAGATTATACTTCTGCTGCTTTTAAGATATTTTATCAACAATTTTCTATAGTACATTCAACAGAAATACCTTATAATCCCCAAGGCCAAGCCATAATAAAAAGGGGGCACCAGAATTTAAAAAATCAAATAGCTAAATTAAGACAGAAAAGATTTAAGTATTCCTCTCCACATCATATTCTACACCATGCTTTATTTATAATTAATCATTTAAACATAGACACACAGAGACAGACTACATTGATGAGACACTGGATTCCTAAAGGGGCTATGACTTGGCCCTTGGTCAAGTGAAAAGACCTCCTTACTGGAGAGTGAAAAGGGCCAGATGTGCTGTTAACTTGCAGAGGAGGTTATGCTTGTGTTTCCACAGGATTCCACTTCTCTTGTTCAGATTCCTGACAGACTGATTCAACATGTCCAGTCCCATAAGATCTCCAAGATCACAAAGACCCCTGAGGTCACCAAGATCCTTGGAGTCCGAGACCAAAAAAAGATGGGGAGATCAAAAGCTTGTCGAGTCCAGACCTGAGAAAGCCAAAAAAAAAAAGCCAAAGGACAAATGACCCTTCACCTGAGGCTTCACCGCTAGTACATCGCTTCAGACACCTGGCACTTCAAGAGAGACATGCTGATCAAGTCCAACCATATTCTGCTCCATCTCATCGCCGTCACCGTACTCAAACAACTACTTCCAACACGGTGCCAATTTGGGGCCAGCTAAAACGTCTTGCTCAACAAGCTAAAAAATTAATAGAGAAGGAGAGACATGAGGCCACTCCTATGATAATGTTTGTGGCTATGCTTGCTGTGTTGGCTTGTCACCCAAGGTCCTCCAACCCAAAAAGTTCATTGGGCCTATTTACCTAATCCACCTTCTTTTCAGCCTGTTGATTAGGTAAATGAGCCAATTTGTGTTTTTGTTAATGATGTTCATCTTTTGGGCGGGGCTTCCATCTATCCTAATAATGTTAAAGCAGTGGTCAGCACGCCCTTCAATTTTTCAGGCATGTCCATTTATCCACCTATTTGCTTTGCCATGTCTTCCTCTTTGCAAGGATCAGCTTTAAATGGATGTGTTAACACGTCCTTGAAAGGCATGCTTACTGATTCTCTGAAAAACAATGACAAGAAAGATTTTTGGTCCTTACAGCTGTTGATGCTGGGGGCACAAGAAAGACTATATGATGCCATAAAACAGACAGCCCTTCATTTAAAAGACTTTCCGAGCTGTACACTCCCCCCTCTGGATTCTGATGAACAAAGACTACAGGCCTAAAAAAACAAACAAAATTTCTGGCTTTCCTCGTTAAAAAAAATATACATGTATACCCTAAAGTTATCTATTCCCATTGTTGCCACCAGACATTTTCTGATTAAATGGGGGTGCCCCTAACTTTAAGATCAATGATTAAATTTAATTTTTAAAAAACCTTATAGATCCATATGAAATGATTCATTCATCTCTTATCCTTTAACAATTACTAGGTGACATGTTAATAGATGGGTTCCTCCTTTAGTGAGTGTCGATAAAACAAGTCCCATACAACCTGAATTATGGAGAACATTGGCTGCTGTGACACCTGTGATCTTATATAGACCTTTAAATAAACAAAGATATATTGTACGGGCCTGCATACATTCTCCCTATGCCTTTCTGTTGGCCAAAAATTGAAATGAGTTGGGAGTTTTTAAAAGAAAAACTGTTTATAATGTCAAATGTGTAAATTATTTTATATCAAATTGTGTTGATAAAAATGACTAAAGTAATTATAAGGCTGTAATGATTGTAAAACAACCACCATATTTGATGGTTCCTGTAAAATTAGAGAGACAATGGTTTGATGATTATATATTAAAAGTTTTATATGAATTTAATGGCTTAATTTCTCAACCTAAGAGATTCATTGCCGCTCTGGTTGTGGGAATAACTGCCTTGATTGCCATAACTGCTTCAGTTACGGTTTCTACTGTTGCCCTGTCAAAAAAAGTGCATACTGCCTCATTTGTCAATCAGCTGTCCAAAAATGTCTCCTTAGCCCTTACTACACAAAAAATTATAGATGAAAAAACAAAAAATAAGTTCAATGCTTTAGAAAAAACAGTTCTACTTATGGAACAAAAATTAAAAATTTAAAAATTAGGTTGTCTTTAAGGTGTCATGCTAAATTTAAATAGATGTGTGTTACCCCTCTACAAGTAAATGATTCCATACATTCTTGAAAACACATTAAAAATCATATTTTAGGTGTCTAAAATCATTCAGATTTTAGTATTGATATTTCTAAGTTACATCGAGATATTCAAAATTTAAAGCAGGCCAAGTCTGACTTTTCCTCTCAGTGGCTTTCTAATTCCCATTTAAAAAATCTAGAGGGGTATCTTTCCCATAGATCCTTTTTTACAATAATGATTAATGTGGCCATGTGCTTATGCCTATTCATTCAGATTTGTGTAATAATCCTGAGCCTTTTCAAAATACTCAACCAGAATGTTTCTGCTTTACAGAGTTTCATATCTATGCTGTAAAAAAAAAAAAAAAAAAAAAAAAAAGAGGGGGGAGATGTCAGGAGCCGAGTTAGGCATTACTGACAAAATGGAGGCACAACTCCAACTCCCTCTCTTTGTCCCTCAGGCACAGACCCAGGATGAAGGAATTAGGCCTTGTGATTCTGACTTCTTTTTTTACTCTCCTTGGCTGAGTTGACTGAAAAGAATATTAAGTTCAGTTCAGTTCAGTCGCTCAGTCGTGTCCAACTCTTTGTGACTCAATGAATTGCAGCATGCCAGGCCTCCCTGTCCATCATCAAATCCCGGAGTTCACTCAGATTCACATCCTTCGAGTCAGTGATGCCATCCAGCCATCTCATCCTCTGCCGTCCCCTTCTCCTCCTGCCCCCAATCCCTCCCAGCATCAGTTTCAGCTTTAGCATCATTCCTTCCAAAGAAATCCCAGGGCTAATCTCCTTCAGAATGGACTGGTTGGATCTCCTTGAAGTCCAAGGGACTCTCAAGAGTCTTCTCCAACACCACAGTTCAAAAGCATCAATTCTTCGGTGCTCAGTCTTCTTCACAGTCCAACTCTCACATTCATACATGACCACAGGAAAAACCATAGCCTTGACTAGGCAGATCTTGGTTGGCAAAGTAATGTCTCTGCTTTTGAATATGCTATCTAGGTTGGCCATAACATTCCTTCCAAGGAGTAAGCGTCTTTTAATTTCATGGCTGCAGTCACCATCTACAGTGATTTTGGAGCCCAAAAAGATAAAGTCTGACACTGTTTCCACTCTTTCCCCATCTACTTCCCATGAAGTGATGGGATTGGATGCCATGATCTTCGTTTTCTAAATGTTGAGCTTTAAGCCAACTTTTTCACTCTCCCCTTTCACTTTCATGAAGAGGCTTTTTAGCTCCTCTCCACTTTCTGCCATAAGTGTGGTGTCATCTGCATATCTGAGGTTATTGATATTTCTCCCAGTAATCTTGATTCCAGCTTGTGCTTCCTCCAGCCCAGCGTTTCTCATGATGTACTCTGCATAGAAGTTAAATAAGCAGGGTGACAACAGACAGCCTTGACGTACTCCTTTTCCTATTTGGAACCAGTATGTTGTTCCATGTCCAGTTCTAACTGTTGCTTTCTGACCTGCATACAGATTTCTCAAGAGGCAGATCAGGTGGTCTGGTATTCCCATGTCTTTCAGAATTTTCCACAGTTTATTGTGATCCACACAGTCAAAGGCTTTGACATAGTCAATAAAGCAGAAATAGATGTTTTTCTGGAACTCTCTTGCTTTTTCCATGATCCAGCAGAAGTTGGCAATTTGATCTCTGGTTCCTCTGCCTTTTGTAAAATCAGCTTGAACATCAGGAAGTTCACGGTTCACATATTGCTGAAGCCTGGCTTGGAGAATTTTGAGCATTACTTTACTAGCATGTGAGATGAGTGCAATTGTGCAGTACTTTGAGCATTCTTTGGCATTGCCTTTTTTGGGATTGGAATGAAAACTGACCTTTTCCAGTCCTGTGGCCACTGCTGAGTTTTCCAGATTTGCTGGCATATTGAGTGCAGCACTTTCACAGCATCATCTTTCAGGATTTGAAATAGCTCAAATCACCTCCACTTGCTTTGTTTGTAGTGATCTTTCTAAGGCCCACTTGACTTCACATTACAGGATATCTGGCTCTAGGTCAGAGATCACACCATCGTGATTATCTGGATCGTGAAGGTCTTTTTTGTACAGTTCTTCTGTGTATTCTTGCCACCTTTTCTTAATATCTTCTGCTTCTGTTATGTCCATACCATTTCTGTCCTTTACTGAGCCCATCTTTGTGTGAAATATTCCCTTGGTATCTCTAATTTTCTTGAAGAGATCTCTAGTCTTTCCCATTCTGTTGTTTTCCTCTATTTCTTTGCATTGATTGCTGAGGAAGGCTTTCTTATCTCTCCTTGCTATTCTTTGGAACTCTGCATTCAGATGCTTATATCTTTCCTTTTCTCCTTTGCTTTTCGCTTCTCTTCTTTACACAGCTGTATGTAAGGCCTCCCCAGAAAGCTATTTTGCTTTTTTGCATTTCTTTTCCATGGGGATGGTCTTGATCCCTGCCTCCTGTACAATGTCACGAACCTCATTCCATAGTTCATCATACACTCTATGTATCAGATCTAGGCCCTTAAATCTATTTCTCATTTCCACTGTATAATCATAAGGGATTTGATTTAGGTCATACCTGAATGGTCTAGTGGTTTTCCCTACTTTCTTCAATTTCAGTCTGAATTTGGCAATAAGGAGTTCATGATCTGAGCCACAGTCAGCTCCTGGTCTTGTTTTTGTTGACTGTATAGAGCTTCTCCAGTTTTGACTGCAAAGAATATAATCAATCTGATTTTGGTGTTGACCATCTGATGTCCATGTGTAGAGTCTTCTCTTGTGTTGTTGGAAGAGGGTGTTTGTTATGACCAGTGCATTTTCTTGGCAAAACTCTATTAGTCTTTGCCCTGCTTCACTGAGTATTCCAAGGCCATATTTGCCTGTTAATTCAGGTGTTTCTTGACTTCCTACTTTTGCATTCCAGTCCCCTATAATGAAAAGGACATCTTTTTTGGGGTTAGTTCTTACAGGTCTTTAGGTCTTCACAGAACCATTCAACTTCAGCTTCTTCAGCATTGCTGCTTGGGTCATAGACTTGAATTACTGTGATATTGAATGGTTTGCCTTGTAAAAGAACAGAGATCATTCTGTCGTTTTTGAGATAGCATCCAAGTACTGCATTTTGGACTCTTTTGTTGACCATGATGGCTACTCCATTTCTTCTAAGGGGTTCCTGCCAATTGTAGTAGATATAATGGTCATCTGAGTTAAATTCACCCATTCCAGTCCATTTTATTTCGCTGATTCCTAGACTGTCGAAATTCACTCTTGCCGTCTCCTGTTTGACCACTTCCAATTTGCCTTGATTCATGGACCTGACATTCCAGATTCCTATGCAATATTGCTCTTTACAGCATCAGACCTTGCTTCTATCACCAGTCACACCCACAACTGGGTATTGTTTTTGCTTTCACTCCATCCTTTCATTCTTTCTGGAGTTATTTCTCCACTGATCTCCAGTAGCATACTGGGCACCTACTGACCTGGGGAGTTCCTCTTTCAGTATCCTATCATTTTGCCTTTTCATACTGTTCATGGGGTTCTCAAGGCAAGAATACTGAAGTGGTTTGCCATTCCCTTCTCCAGTGGACCACATTCTGTCAGACCTCTCCACCATGACCCGCCCATATTGTGTTGCCCCACGGACATGGCTTAATTTCACAGAGTTAGACAAGGCTGTGGTCCTAGTGTGATTAGATTGACTAGTTTTCTGTGAGTATGGTTTCAGTGTGTCTGCCCTTTGATGCCCTTTGCAACACCTGCTGTCTTACTTGGGTTTCTCTTACCTTGGGTGTGGGGTATCTCTTCACGGCTGCTCCAGCAAAGTGCAGCCACTGGTCCTTACCTTTGACGAGGGATATCTCCTCACCATCACCCTTCCTGACCTTCAACATCGGATAGCTCCTCTAGGCCCTCCAGCGCCCGCGCAGCCACGGCTCCTTGGGCGTGGGTTTGGTCCTCCCGGCCGCCACCCCTGGCCTCGGAAGCGGGGTAAGTCCTCTCGTCACTGCCCCTGACCTCAGACGCGGGGTAGCTCCTAAGGTGCTTATTGTTCTTTAGAGAAGCATGACAAAGCACAGAGCCTTCTGCAGTTGTGCCCAGAAAAAAATCTATAAAGTAACCATTGACATCTGTTTAAGAATCATTACAAAGAACGTTATGGGATGAGCACATAGGCCACAGCTTGAGGCCATGGGAAAGATGCCCAATATGCTACTGAAGAGTGGAGAAATAACTTCAGAATCAATGAAGTGATGGAAGCAAAGCAAAAAAAGTGCCATGTGGATGTGACTGGTGATGGAAGTAAAGTCCGATGCTGTAAAGAACAATACTGCCTAAGAACCTGGAATGATAGGTCAATGAATCCAGGTAAATTATAAGCAGTCAAACCGGAGATGTTGAGTGAACATCAATATTTTAGGAATCAGTGAAATAAAATGGACTGGAATAGGTGAATTTAATTCAGATGCTCATTATATCCACTACAGTGGGCAAGAATCCCTTAAAAGAAGTGGTGTATCCCTGATAGTCAACAAGAGTCCAAAAGGCAGTAATTGGGTGCAGTCTCAAAAGTGTCAGCATGATCTCTGTTTATTTCCAAGGCAAACCATTCAATATCACAGTAATCCAAGTCTATGCTGAAGAAACCGAAGTTGAACATTTCTATGAAGACCTACAAGCCCTTCTAGAACTAACATTCCTAAAAAGATGTCCTTTTCATCATAGGGACTGGAATGTGAAAGCACGAAGTCAAGAGATACCTGGAGTAATAGGCAAATTTGGCCTTGGAGTACAGAATGAAGGAGAGCAAAGGCTAATAAAGTTTTGCAAAATAAATAAATAAATAAAGTTTTGCCAAAACAGCACAGTGGTCATAGCAAGCACCTTCTTCCAACAACAGAACAGAAGACTCTACACATGTCCATCACCAGATGGTCAATAGTAAAATCAGATTGATTATATTCTTTGCAGCCAAAGATGGAGAAGCTCTATACAGTCAGTAAAACAGGACTGGGAGCTGACTGTGGCCCAGATCATGAACTCCTCATTGCCAAATTCAGACTTAAATTGAAAAAAAATAGGGAAAACCACAAGACCATTCAGGTATTAACTAAATCAAACCCCTTACTATGTATAGTGGATATAATGGTCATTTGATTTAAATTCGCCTGTTCCAGTCCATTTTAGTTCACTGATTCCTAAAATGTTGATGCTCACTCTTGCCATCTCCTGTTTGACCACTTCTAATTTACCTTGATTCATCGACCTATTCCAGGTCCCTCTGCAATATTGTCCTTTACAGCATGGACTTTACTTCCATCACCAGTAACACCCACAACTGGGCAGTGTTTTTGCTTTGGTTCTGTCTCTTCATTCTTTCTGAAGTTATTTCTCCACTCTTCAGTAGCATATTGGACATCTACCAATCTGGGGAGTTCATTTTTCAGTGTTCTATATTTTTGCCTTCTTATACTGTTCATGGGGTTCTCAAGGCAAGGATTCTGAAGTGGTTTGCCATTCCCTTCCCCAGTGGACCACGTTTTGTCAGAACTCTCCACCATGACCTGTCCATCTTGGATGGCCCTACACGGCATGATTCATAGTTTCATGAGTTAGACAAGGCTGTGGTCCATGTGTTCAGTTTGATTAGTTTTCTGTGACTGTGGTTTTCATTCTGTCTGCCCTCTGATGGATAAGGATAAGAGGTTTATAAAAGCTTCTTGGTGGGAGAGACTGACTGTGGGGGATACCGGGTATTGCTCTGATGGGTGGGGCCATGCTCATTAAATCTTCAATCCAATTTTCTTCTGATTGGCAGGACTGTGTTTCCTCCCTGTTGTTTCATCTGAGACATACTATGATGGAGGTAATGAAGATAATTGCTTTTTTGAAGAAAAGCTATGACCAACCTACAGAGCATATTAAAAAGCAGAGATGGTACTTTTCCAAAAAAACGTCCATCTAATCAAAGCTATGGTTTTTCCAGTAGTCATGTATGGATATGAGAGTTGGACTATAAAGAAAGCTGAGCACTGAAGAATGATGCTTTTGAAATATGGTGTTGGAGAAGACTCTTGAGAGTCCCTTGGACTGCAAGGAGATCAAACCAGTCAATCATCAAGGAAATCAATCCTGAATATTCACTGGAAGGACTGATGCTGAAGATGAAACTCCAATACTTTGGCCACTGGATGCAAAGAACTGACTCATTTGAAAAGATCCTGATGCTGGGAAAGATTGAAGACAGGAGGAGAAGGGGACGACCATGGATGAGATGGTTGGATGTCATCATAGACTTGACGGACATGTTTTTGAGCAACTCCAGAAGTTGGTGATGGACAGGGAAGCCTGGCATGCTACATTCCATGGAGTCACAAAGAGTCAGATACGACTGAGCAACTGAACTGACTGACCCCATAGAGGTTAAATGGCCCTTTGCTTTTATATTGTTAAAGTAATTTCAAATCTCATGTTACAGTCAAGATAATATCATCAACTGTGATATATAAAAGTGAGTAAGAAAAGTAATGTAACTTATTCATATATAATGAGCTAATATATAATTGTTCATGTATGGTATATGTAATAATATATAGCTAATATATAATATAACATACAGGGCTTCCCTGGTGGCTCAGATGGTAAAGAATCTGTGTGCAATGTGGAAGACCCTGGCCAATCCCCTGGAGGTGGAAATAACTACCCACTTCAATATTCTTGTCTAGAGAACACCATGGACAGGGAATCCTGGCAGTCTACAATCCATGGGGTCAGAAAGAGTGGGACACAACTGACTAACACACGCATGTATATATATAAGTGTGTGTATATATAGCATATATACTATATTATACTTTATTTATTAATGTCTTTGTGATTCCATGGACTATACAGTCCAAGGAATTCTCCAGGCCAGAATACTGTAGTGGTTAGCCTATTCCTTTCTCCAGGTTATCTTTCCAACTCAGGATTGAAACTTAGGTCTTCAGCATTGTGGGCAGATTCTTTACCCCTGAGCTACCAGGGAAGCCCATATATACATATATGGGTGTATATATACACTTAAGTATTTCTGGTTTGGAACTTTGTTTTTTTGTTTTTTTTTTTCAATTTGCTTCCTTACTTATAAAACGGAGATAATAGTAGTTTCTACCTCTTTGGATTGTTATGGAAATTACTCTCAATACCAATACGTTTTGTATTTCTTTAATTTTTTATTAGAAAGAATGCTTGTGAATCTATATACATTGTTGAATTAGTTGGAAAAGACTGTGATGCTGGGAGGGATTGGGGGCAGGAGGAGAAGGGGATGACAGAGGATGAGATGGCTGGATAGCATCACTGACTCGATGGACATGAGTCTGAGTGAACTCTGGGAGTTGGTGATGGACAGGGAGGCCTGGCGTGCTGCGATTCATGGGGTCGCAAAGAGTCGGACACAACTGAGTGACTGAACTGAACTGACTGAAGCCCCAATATGGAAGAATATTTCAAATGTTTACCCTTGCCTAAATACTTCTTATTTCTTACTATCATTTCTTCTATCACTGCAGAATTTATGATTATAATGCTTAGCTGTTTTCTTTATATCATAAGCATTCATTGCTAAGATTATTGACAATGCATTTTTGACCCTTGCTGCCACTGAATACTGCCAGGGTCCTGCCCCGGTTGGATTCAGGGATTCCCTCAGGATGACGGCGTCGGTGATTAGAATAGCTATAGCTTAATTAAGTATTAATTAGATATAAAGAGTGGTTAAATAGCGATAGCTCAGTGAGAAAATTCAGTGGAGAAAAGAGGCTGAATAACTTGGTTTACGTGGAAAACCAATAAAACTCCAAGACAAGGAATTTGCACCACCTACGTAGGCCACAGGTGTCCTTCTGTTCTCCTGACGGAGAGGAGATGCTAAGGCCTCCCCGGTCAGATCTTAGAAGCCCAGGCAAAATTAGTAGGCTTAATGAGCCTCCACACTCCAGATGGGAATTCAGCCAGAAGGTGAGAGAAAGAACGACATGGGGAGACCAAGCTTCGGTGAGCAAGGCCAATAGCTTTATTTTCAACAGGGGCTTTTATACCCTAAGTTGCACATAGAAGATAACAGGGGGTGTGAAATCATGCAAAGTCAGCAGTCTTTGATCCTTATCAAAACCAGGGTTTCTTTTCTGCAAACTTATCGTATACAAATGGTTTAGGTGATTCACATCATCTTCTGGCCAGAAGGCCTGTTAACATTTTATGACTCTGACAAAGGTTTGTCAACCATAAGACTTATTTTCTCTAAGAGTAATTATTTAAAGTTTGGTGCCACCCTCCAAAGGTGTTAGATAAAGTTGCATTCCTATAGGGCAAAGGTGCAGTGGGTTTACAACAAAGGAAAGAATTTATTACCTTAAAGGTCTAAAGTTGTTAACGCCAAGGCCACTACTTATTTTTTCTACATACCAACTATATTAATTAATACACTTCCAAGGATACAATACAAGGGATGTGGAAACTTGGCAGCAAGCATTGGCTCAACAATGAAATCTTCTACTAGTTCTATTCTGACAATTTCTAACTCTCTGAGAGGCTCTATACTATTTGAATATCTTAAGCTTCCCATGCCTCTCACCGGTTCGGAGACTGTAAACAATCGTATGCATAGCTGTAGGAATCCGAGTAAACCTGTCAGGCAAGTTAGAGAGCCATCTGAGGGGTTTGTGAACTAAAACACTCTTGTCATGCCCAGGAACTTTATTAACTGGAGCTGTCAGATAACTCTTTTTCAGAGAGGGAGATGGTGGTGGGGGATAGCCCCCCATAAAGTCAGAGGTGTAGGTGAGAGAACAAAACAGTAAAGTGGGCAGACTCTGGTTTTGGGGGTAGATGCTCGAGAATTTCCAGGGGAACTCCTGAGGCTCGATCCTGCCTTTGTGTATGCCGGCCTCCTTCCTCATGACTTTTGCCACAGGCGGAATTCCTCACGCTGGCTCCTGGCAGAATACATGTTAGGTTCCAATCATATTTTATGATTCATCTGAAATAGCTTTCCTACTATACAGTTTCCTAATAGTATTTTTCATCTGAGTATTTCTCAAAGTATAGATTAAAAGATTTAACATGGGAGTTATCATAGTGTAGAATACAGACACTGCTTTATCAATAGGTAAAGTAGTTGCTGGTCTCAAGTATACAAATATGCAGGGCATAAAAAATAGGACCACAACTGTTGTATGGGAGACACAGATGCAGAGAGCTTTTTGCCTTGCCTCCAAGCTCTGGGACCTTAAGGAGTGCAGAATGACCACATAGGAGCCAATCAAGAGAAGGAAATTTAACAGACAGAGGAAACCACTGTTGACAGCAACAAAGAGCCCTGGAGTATTAATACAGGCAAGATTGAGCAAAGGATTCAAGTCACACATAAGGTGATCTATGATATTAGGGCCACAAAAAGGTAATCTGAGGATGTAGATGATCTGTATGAATACATGAAGAAAGCCTGCTACCCATGACACTCCCGAAAACAGGTGACATACTCAACGAGTCATGATGCTTGTATAGTGCAAGGGCTTGCAGATGGCTATATAGTGGTCATAGGTCATCACAGTAAATAGGATGACTCCAGCATCTCCAAAGAAATGTTCCCCAAAGATTTGGGTCATGCACTCATTAAATAGAATGGTCTTCTTTTCATGGAGTAAATCTACTATCAGTTTAGGGGTATTGACAGAGGAATCATTTCAGCACAGTTCAGTTCAGTCGCTCGGTCATGTCTGACTCTTTGCCACCCCATGAACTGCAGCACGCCAGGCCTCCCTGTCCATCACCAACTCCCAGAGCCTACTCAAACTCATGTCCATCGAGTCGGTGATGCCATCCAGCCATCTCATCCTCTGTCGTCCCCTTCTTATCCTGCCCGCAATCCCTCCCAGCACCAGGGTCTTTTCCAATGAGTCAACTCTTCGCACGAGGTGGCCAAAGTATTGGAGTTTCACCTTTAGCATCAGATCTTCCAGTGAACACCCAGGACTGATCTCCTTCAGAATGGACTGGTTGGATCTCCTTGCAGTCCAAGGGACTCTCAAGAGTCTTCTCCAACACTACAGTTCAAAAGCATCAATTCTTCAGCGCTGAGCTTTCTTCACAGTCTAGCTCTCACAACCATACATGACCACTGGAAAAACCATAGCCTTGACTAGATGGACCTTTGTTGGCAAAGTAATATCTCTGCTTTTCAATATGCTATCTAGGTTGGTCATAACTTTCCTTCCAAGGAGTAAGCGTCTTCTAATTTCATGGCTGCAGTCACCATCTGCAGTGATTTTGGAGCCCCCAAAAATAAAGTCTGACACTGTTTCCACTGTTTGCCCATCTATTTCCCATGAAGTGATGGGACCAGATGCCATGATCTTCATTTTCTGAATGTTGAGCTTTAAGCCAAATTTTTCACTCTCCTCTTTCACTTTCATCAAGAAGCTCTTCACTTTCTGCCATAAAGGTGGTGTCATCTGCATATGTGAGGTTATTGATATTTCTCCCAGCAATCTTGAATCCAACTTGTGCTTCCTCCAGCCCAGTGTTTCTCATGATGTACTCTGCATATAAGTTAAATAAGCAGGGTGACAATATACAGCCTTGATGTACTCCTGTTCCTATTTGGAACCAGTCTGTTTTTCCGTGTCCAGTTCTAACGGTTGCCTACTCACTTGCATGCAGGTTTCTCAAGAGGCAGGTCAGATAGTCTGGTATTCTGATCTCTTTCAGAATTTTCCACAGTTTATTGTGATCCACACAGTCAAAGGCTTTGGCATAGTAAATAAAGCAGAAATAGATGTTTTTCAGGAACTCTCTTCCTTTTTCCATGATCCAGCAGATGTTGGCAATTTGATCTCTGGTTCTCTCAAAGCCGCAGACTGAACCTTTGCAGGATTCCAACCCCAAATTTCCAGCCAGCTAAAAATGAATGGAACAACATATCCCCTATCCAGATTCCGGGCTCTCAAGATCTATAAAAAACATGACTGAGCGACTAAGCACAGCACAGCATAAATATACATATATAATTGAATCAAGTTCAGGGGTGGTGGTGGAGAGGATATATCCCACGTCCAAGGCAAGGAGCAGTGGCTGCGCTTCACTGGAGCAGCTGTGAAGAGATACCCCACGTCCAAGGTAAGAGAAACCCAAGTAAGATGGTAGGCACTGAGAGAGAGCGTCAGAGGGTAGACAGACCGAAAACACAATCACAGACAACTAGCCAATCTGATCACACAGATCACAGCCTTAACTCAATGAAAGTAAGCCATGCCAGGTGGGGCCACCCAAGACGGATGGGTCATGTTGGAGAGGTCTGACAGAATGTGGTCCACTGGAGAAGGGAATGGCAAACCACTTCAGTACTCTTGCCTTGAGAACCCCATGAATAGTATGAAAAGACGGGAGTGGCAAGCATCAATAAAGGAGAGATAGGCCAGGAAATAGTGCATAGGGGACTCCAATAATGGGCTGGCAGTGATGATGACCACAATGAGCACATTTCCTACCACAGACACAATGTAGATGACTAAAACCCCAATAAATATGATTTTCTGGGTTTTTTTTTCTTTTTTGATTCTCTGTGAGCCCCAGTAGAATAAATTCAATAACATTATTCTTATTCTCCATATATTTCATGGTATGCATAGTTACATTACTTGGAAAAAATCACTTTTTCTTAAATGAACCTTGAAGTTATTAACATAATAAGTTATATGTCTGTAGACACAACTGAGCGACTGAACTGAACTACTGAAATCTGAACACTTATGAGATTTTCTTTTTTTTTTTATTTTTCAGATAGGAAAAAATGTTCTATTTCCTTGAAAATTATTCACATTATCTTCTGGAGCAAGGTGATGTTTATAGATTTGAGGAACTTAGTAAACATGGGCAGGAGATTTTTTTCTGCACCCTTCATCATGTGAGATGCCTCAGAGCCCAACATGAAACAGACGATCTCAGATATAGTGACAGCAAAGTCTGAAAAGAGTAGAAAATAGATGTAAAGGCTATAAATGCAAGCTAAGGATAGTGTTTTCTTTATTCTTGGTTAATGGGAAACCAGGAAAAGTAGTTGAGAATTTGAGTGTGGGATGAAGAAGGATTTGAGAAAGAGGGAATTTTAGATATGTGTCTAATAAAGATGTTTGTATCACTTAGGTAAGGTGTACTGAACTTCTGTAAGGTGATAAAAGATAAATAATTTCCAGTGTCAGACTACTTATAGTAATTGAAAGTGTAGCAGGATATTTATGATGGAAAGGTAATAAAGTAATACAGGAGCTACTATAATCAAATGACAAACACTTTGCCTAAATCCAATAACTTTATGATAGGTAATAAATATACTTTTAATGATTGATTGAAATCACCATAGCAAGACAGCAACCTTTGTAGATGCTATTATTTCATCCATTTAGCACATGAGGAACAATCTCAAATAAAAATGTTGGCAGTAATGTTCAGTTCAGTCACTCAGTCATGTCCGACTCTTTGCGACCCCATGAATTGAAGCATGCCAGGCCTCCCTGTCCATCACCAGCTCCCGAAGTCCACTCAAACTCACGTCCATCGAGTCAGTGATGCCATCCAGCCATCTCATCCTCTGTCGTTCCCTTCTCCTCCTGCCCCCAATCCCTCCCAGCATCAGAGTCTTTTCCAATGAGTCAACTCTTCACATGAGGTGGCCAAAATATTGAAGTTTCACCTTTAGCATCAGTTCTTCCAGTGAACACCCAGGACTGATCTCCTTTAGAATGGACTTGTTGAATCTCCTTGCAGTCCAAGGGATTCTCAAGAGTCTTCTCCAACACCACAGTTCAAAACCATCAATTCTTCAGTGCTCAGCCTTCTTCACAGTCCAACTCTCACATCCATACATGACCACAGGAAAAACCATAGCCCTGACTAGATGGACCTTTGTTGGCAAAGTAATGTCTCTGCTTTTGAATATGCTATCTAAGTTGGTCATAACTTTCCTTCCAAGGAGTAAGCATCTTCTAATTTCATGGCTGCAGTCACCATCTGCAGTGATTTTGGAGCCCAAAAGAAATAAAGTCTGACACTGTTTCCTCTGTTTGCCCATCTATTTCCCATGAAGTGATGGGACCAGATGCCATGATCTTCGTTTTCTGAATGTTGAGCTTTAAGCCAACTTTTTCACTCTCTTCTTTCACTTTCATTAAGAGGCTTTTTAGTTCCTCTTCACTTTCTGCCATAAGGGTGGTGTCATCTGCAGATCAGTAATGTTAACTGTCATATTACCAAAAACTTAATCAACCCTTAATTATGCTCCAAGTGATTTTTCGAAGCTGTTTTTTATTCTCATTATAAACCTATGAAATGATTGATATTATAATTTATGCTTATTTTATACATTAGGAAATAGAAACAGAGAAGTTAAGGATCTTACTCAAGAACAAGCCAAGATTAGATTAAACACCTTAACTTCTTTTTCTTCCAAATATTTTACACACATGCTATAGTGTGATGTTATAGCAAACAATATTAAACTAATAAACTCCTTTAGATATGACCATAATAATTATAGCTATTTAATATTGCTTCAGAGGCAAGTATATTTGAAACAATTTCATCAACAGACACAACAGACACATCAAACACACATACACACAATATTATAATACTCAAATATTAATAAACAAACTATGATTAATAACTATGCTTCATTGAAAGTTCTTTTTATCTTTGTTCCTCTCTCACCATATTTCTTGTCTCCCCAGTTCCCTTGCAAAGCATGGTCCCACAGACTCCTCTTGAAAAGTTGAAAATAAGAATCCTGCTGGTGAGATATATTGGCTTGAGAATCAGGAAGACCAGATTAGAATTTGACTTTTTCCTACTAGCAACTTCTTGACCTAAGGCACATTTCTTGGCATCTTATATCCTTGTTTCCTCTAACAGGTGAGAAACATAGGGTCCACCTCACAAAGGATAAGAATCCTTTGAGGAAAAAGCTATATGAAATTATCCCTCACACAGCTATGGATGCACAAAGGACCCTCACTTCTTTTCATGACTGTCTACACACCCATGTGATAAGAATTGACATTTCGAGCAATAAGACAGAGAAATATTTAGCCATACAAGAAACCAAGGAAAAATCATTTCCTATTTTACTTTCAAAGAAGCCACAGAGATCTGTATCATTCATAGCAGTTAATTTCAGAGAGAGTTATTTGGGTTCATATTTGGATTAAACAAGTTATAATTAATATGATTTAATACATTTATGCCATTTTGTCTGTGAAGTGTATTTAAATATTGTTTTCATTCTAATAGCTACTCTTGATTATTAAATGAATTGTCTCATAACACACAAAAAAATCCTATTGTTAGCCTAGGTCTTGCAAATTTCTTAATCTCTATGAGCCTCAAATTTTGCCCAAGTCAAATTAGGTTAATGATATTTACCAGCTATCTTTTGATGAATGGGGTGAGGATGACATGTGCTGATACTGTATATGAAAATTATTGAAACATAATGATAAAAATGTATGAAAAGTAATAGTCTTTTTAATTTTTAAAGTAACAATCTTTAATGAGCATCAGCACTATTTTTTAAGTGTTTTTTTTTTTTTTTAACTTACTTTCTGTACTTAGATGATCTTACTGATATTTGGGGCTGTTCAGAACTAATCCCATCTTCAAATTGACATCCTCTTTGAATAAGTAACTCAATATAAAAGATATGACATATTCAGAAAGAGACTGTAGTCAGTTCAGTTCAGTCACTCAGTCGTGTCCGACTCTTTGTGACCCCATGAGCCGCATCATGCCAGGCCCCCCAGTCCATCACCAACTTCTGGAGTCCACCCAAACCCATGTCCATTGAGTTGGTGATGCCATCCAACTATCTCATCCTCTGTTGTCCCCTTCTCCTCCTGCCCTCAATCTTTCTGAGCATCAGGGTCTTTTCAAATGAATCAGTTCTTCGCATCAGATGGTCAAAGTATTGGAGTTTTAGCTTCAACATCAATCCTTCCAATGAACACCCAGGACTGATCTCCTTTAGGATGGATACTGGTTGGATCTCCTTACTGTCCAAGGGACTCTCAAGAGTCTTCTCCAACACCCACAGTTCAAAATCATCAATTCTTCTGTGCTCAGCTTTTTTATAGTCCAACACTCACATCCGTACATGACTACTGGAAAAACCACAGCCTTGACTAGATGGACCTTTGTGGACAAAGTAATGTTTCTGCTTTTTAATATGCTGTCTAGGTTGGTCATAACTTTCTTTCCAAGGAGTAAGTGTCTTTTAATTTCATGGCAGCAATCACTATCTGCAGTGATTTTGGAGCCCCCCAAAAATAAAGTCAGCCACTATTTCCACTGTTTTCCTATTTGCCATGAAGTGGTGGAACTGGATGCCATGATCTTAGTTTTCTGAATGTTGAGCTTTAAGCCAAATTTTTCACTCTCCTCTTTCACTTTCATCAAGAAGCTCTTTAGTTCCTCTTCACTTTCTGCCATAAGTGTGGTGTCATCTGTGTATCTGAGGTTATTGATATTTCTCCTGGCAATCTTGAATCCAACTTGTGCTTCCTCCAGCCCAGCATTTCTCATGATGTACTCTGCATATAAGTTAAATAAGCAGGGTGACAATATACGTACTTGACATACTCCTTTTCCTATTTGGAACCAGTCTGTTGGGTAATTCAATATCAAATCAATAGTACAGAATTATTTTTATGTCTAAATATTTCTTTCTAGCCTACAGAAAACCCAAGACTTGAATTTAAAATTAGTTTATTTGTAATGCTATGTAGAAATGATCTTCTATACATGGCTATGATCCCATAGGCAGGAGGCAGAATACATAGTGGAAACACATTCAAATGAGTCATTCCATCCTTGATGAAGCTTGTTCTGAAGATGTGAAAAACAACCACACAAAAAGGCTTTTTTTTTTTAACCTACAATTCAAGGATATTTAGTCAGGTTGCCATAAAAGATCAAGGACGTTATCTTGTAGCTGCTATTTTCTCTCCCAGAAGTTAATTATTTCCTTTGATGGAAAGACTTTGTCTTAGAAAGAGATACTCTGGAGAGATGTGTTCAAGAAACACTTATTAAGAATAAGTGGGGGAATTTTAGTCTCTGTTATTGTTATTGTTGTTTAGTCACTAAGTAGTGTCTTACTCTTTTGTGACCCCATGGACTGTAGACCTCCATGCTGCTCTATCCATGGGGTTTCCCAGACAAGAAGACTGGAATGGGTTGACATTTTATTCTCCAGGGGATCTTTCCAACCCGGAGATTGAACCCGAATCTCTTGCATTGCAGTGGCTTCTTTATCACTGAGTCACCAAAGAAACCCTTTAGTCCCTGTCCTTGGAACCAAAAACATGAAAGCTTCTTCTATCAAAACTTGGATTTCTTAGAATGGTCAAAGTTATGTGAATATCAATAATAGAATAATTCCAACCTGGGGGCCTCAGATATAGACTCAAATTAGAGAAGGTACTTCTTTCTTACATTAAAATTTTTCTGAGAAACTAAATTTGATTGCTTGAGGACTAGAACAGTGAGGACAAAAAATTAATGCTAGTCATTTTAAAGTGTGTGTGTGAGTGTGTGTGTGTATTTGTGTGTGTTTGCTCATTTGTGTCCGACTCTTTGTGACCCCGTGGACTGTAGCCCACCAGGCTCCTCTGACCATAGAATTTTCCAGGGAAGAATACTGGAGCATGTTGCCATTTCCTACTCCAGGGGATCTTCCTAACCTAGGGATATAACCCCTGTCTCTTGCATCTCCTTCATTGGCAGGTGGATTCTTTACCACTATCCCACCTAGAAAACCCATTTTAAAGTACTTATCCATAAACCTATTACTCACATTCATCAGAGGGCCTATGAAAATAAACAGAAACTCTAAAAGGCTCCCAATAAGTTATTTCTTACAATTATGTGATGGCTGTCATGGAAGTGAAAGTGAAAATCCCTCAGTCATGTCCAACTCTTTGTTGGACTCAGTCCAGAATACTGGAGTGGGTAGCCTTTCCCTTCTCCAGGGAATCTTCCCAACTCAGGGATAAAACCCAAGTCTCCCACATTGCAGGTGGATTCTTTATCAGCTGAGCCACAAGGGAAGCCTGTCATGGAAACCCAGGCAATATTAAAAATGAGGAATGATATTTAAAGCACAAAAAGAGAGTTCTAATTTCAAACACATGAATTGTTCCACATTCTTGCCCTTGCTATTTTCCTATTAGTCATTCTAGGAGGTATGCAGAGATAAATTACTGAGGATATAGTTTGTTTTCCTGATTAGTGGAAATTATTGGAAATTAGACTAATTTCCAAATTAGTCAATTTGCTGAACATTTAAAAATACTGTTATTGGCCATTTATGTATCTTCCATTTTAAATTTCATTTCAAGCCCTTTGTAATTTAACTATATGTATGAACATTATATTATATTCAATGATTTACCTATCTCCTTGTGTCAATACCACACATTTTTTTTTAAATCACTGCTTTATAATGACTTCAATTCAGATAGAAAAAGTTCTCCAACCATGTTTCTTTTTCTTTCTTTCTTTCTTTCTTTTTTTTTTTTTTTTTTTTTGATGCTGATTTTCTACTACACATTCATTGTTTTAAACTTCTATTGAAATATAGTTGATTTACAATATTGTGTTAAGGGCAAATTAGTTGATACTGTTTTTTAATGGCCTAACACTTAATTTTGTAGATATTCATGTATGCATGCTGAATAATAGGATTCTTTGGTATAGGTACTATTTTATTTATGCATCCATATTCTCATAAATTTTTCTGTTTAGAATTTTTATATACTTTATGATTTATTGCCAACTTTATTTATCAATAATTTTAAAAGTAATATTGAAAATTTCTACACTGATGGTGGATTTATGTTTTCTTCAGGTGGATGTAATTAACTTTGATTCATGCTTTTTCAGGCTATATCATTAAGTACATATACGTCAGTGTCATGTAGTAGGTCAAAGCTGGAGGCACATGTTATGATTTAAGGGGAGTTTTGTAAGAGATTATTTTCAAGATATGGACAGATGGAGAAAAGCCACAAGGAATGTGCAATATCTTGGGACTAGCAAGAGCTGAATATGTTAGAGAACAGTGGGTGTCCAGAAAGGGTGAAGAGAAGCAGAAACAAGCAAATATGTGTATATATATATATATATGCTTATATATATTATTTTATAATATATATTAAATATATATATTATTTTTAATAATATAAAATATTTTTATTTTTAAAAAATAATATTATTTTTATATTTTAATATATTATATTAAAATAATATAATATAATAATATTACATAATAGTATTATTTTTTAATGGAAGGATAATTGCTTTACAGAATTTTGCGGTTTTCTGTCATGCATCAACAAGAATCAACCATAAGTACGTCCACATCCACCCCCTCCAAGACCTCCCTCCCATCCCCCTCCCCACCACACCCAACAGCCTGACACAGAGCCCCTGTTTGAGTTCCCTGAGTCAAACAGCAAATTACCACTGACTATCTGTTTTATACATAGTATTGTAAATTTCTATGTTACACTCTTCATACATCTCCCCTTCTCCCTCCTCTCCTCCCAGCTTGTCCATAGGTCTGTTCTCTATGTCTGTTTCTCCATTGCTGCCCTGAAAATAAATTCATCAGTGCTGTATCTTCAGATTCCATACATATATGTCAGTATTCAATATTTACATTTTTCTTTCTGACTTACTTCACTCCGTATAATGAGCACTAGTTTCATCCACCTAATTAAAACAGATTCAAATTTGTTGCTTTTTATGGCTGAGTAGTATTCCATTGTGTATATGTACCACAGCTTTTTTATCCACTCATCAGCTGATGGACATCTAGGTTGCTTTCACGTTCTAACTATTGTAAATAGTGATGCAGTGAACATAGGGGTACATATGTCTTTTTCAGTTTTGATTTCCTCAGGGTATATGCCCAGGATTGGGATTGCTGAGTCATATGGTGGTTTTATTCCTAGCTTTTTAAGGAGTCTCCATACCATCTTCCATAGTGGCTGTATCAGTTTTCATTCCCACCAGCAGTGCAAGAATGTTCCCTTTTCTCCACACCCTCTCCATAATTTATTGTTTGTAGACATTTTGTTGACGGCCATTCTGACTGATGAGAGGTGGTATCTCATTGTACTTTTGATTTGCATTTCTCTAACAATGAATGATGTTGAGCACCTTTTCATGAGCTTGTTAGACATCTGTATGTCTTCTTTGGAGAAATGTCTCTTCAGGTACCTTTCCCACTTTTTGATTGGGTTGCCTGCTTTTCTGGTATTTAGTTGTATAAGCTGCTTGTGTATTTTGGAAATTAATTCTTTATCAGCTATTTCCTTTGCTCTCATTTTCTCCCATTCTGAGGGCTTGGTTTTTTTTTTTTTTTAATCTTGTTTGTAGTTTCCTTTGCTATGCAAAAGCTTTTAAGTTTACCTGGACCTCACTTGTTTATTTTTGTTTTTATTTCCATTACTCTAGGAGATGGGTCATAGAAGATCTTGCTCTGATTTATGTCATTGAGTGTTCTGCCTATGTTCTCCTCTTACAGTTTAATAGTTTTGGGTCTTACATTTGGGTCTTTAATCCATTTTGAGTTTATCTTTGTGTATGGCATTAGGTACTGATCTAATTTCATTATTCTGCACATAGCTTTGCTGTTTTCCCAGCACCACCTATTGAAGAGTCTGTCTTTCCCCACAGTGTATATTCTTGCCTCCTTTGTCAAAAATAAGGTATCAGTAGGTGAGTGGGTTTATCTCTGGGTTCTCTATCTTGTCCCAGTGGTCTGTATTTCTGTTTTTGTGCCAGTACCACACTGGCTTGATGACTGTAGCTTTGCAGCATACTCTGAAGACAGGAAGGTTGATTCCTCCAGCTCCATACTTCTTTCTAAAGACTATTTTGGTTATTCAGGGTCTTTTGTGTTTCCATATGAATTGTGAAATTTTTTGTTTTAGTTCTGTGAAAAATGCCATTGGTAATTTGATAGGGATTGCATTGAACCTGTAGACTGCATTTGCTAGTATAGTCATTTTCACAATATTGATTCTTCCTACATGGAACATGGAATATCTCTCCATCTGTTTATGCCATCTTTGATAGCTTCTATTAGTGTCCTATAGTTTTTCTATACGGGTATTTTGTCTCCTTATGTAGGTTTATCCCTAGATATTTTATTTATGTGTTTTGTTGTTGTTGCAATGGTGAATGGTTTTTATTCCTTAATTTCTCTTTCTGATTTTTCATTATTTGTATATAAGAATGCAAGTAATTTCTGTGTATTGACCTTGTATCTCATGACTCTGCTGAATGGACTGATTAGCTCTAATAATTTTCTGATAGTTTCTTTTGGGTTTTCTATGTATAGTTCCATAGCATCTGCATACAGTGAGAGTGTTACTTCTTCTTTACCAATCTGGATTCATTTTATTTCTTTTTCTTCTCTAATTACCATAGCTAGAACTTCCAATACTATGTTGAATAATAGTGGTGAGAGTGGAAACCCTTGTATTGTTCCTGATCTTAGAGGGGAAGCTTTTAGTTTTTCACCTTTGAGAATTATATGCGCGGTGGGCTTTTCATATATGGCCTTTACTATGTTGACATAGATTCCTTCTATGGCCATTTTTTGAAGTTTTTTTTTTTTCATAAATGAATGCTGAATTTTATCTGGATCTATTGAGATGATTATATGGTTTTTATCTTTCAATTTGGTGATATGGTGTATCACTTTGGTTTGCATATACTGAAGAATCCTTGCAGCCCTGGAATAAACCTGAATTGATCATGGTGTATGAGCTTTTTAATGTGTTGTTGGATTCCGTTGCTAGAATTTTGTTGAGGAATTTTGCATCTATGTTCGTCAGTGACATTGGCCTGTAATTTGCTTTTTTCTTGTTGTTTTTTCCTGGTTTTGGTATCAGGGTGATTGTGGCCTTGTAGATGAGTTTGGAAGTTCTCTTTACTCTGCAATTTTTTGGAAGAGTTTCAGAAAAATAGACATCAGTTCTTCTCTAAATGTTTCACAGAATTCCCCTGTGAAGCCATCTGGCCCTGGGCTTTTCTTTTGGGTACGATTCTTGATCACTGCTTCAATTTTAGTGCTTGTAATTGGTTTGTTCATAATTTCTGCTTCTTCCTGGTTCAGCCTTGGCAAGCTGATCTTTTTGAAGTATCTGTTCCTATCGTGCCTGTTGTAATCTCTCCTTTTTCATTTATAATTTTATTGCTTTTATTTTTCTCCCTTTTTCTCTTGGTGAGTCTGGATAGTGGTTTGTCCATTTTGTTTATGTCCTCAAAGAACCAGATTTTAGTTTTACCAATCTTTGCTATTGTTTCCATTTCTTTTTCAATGATTTCTGCTCTGATTTTTATGATCTCCTTTCTTATGCTGTCTTTGGGTGTTTTTTTGTTCTTCTTTTTACAGCTGCCTTAGATTTAGATTTAGGCTGTTTACTTGATCTTTTTTGTTTGTTTGTTTGTGGAGGTAGGATTGTATCGCTATAAACCTCTTAGAACAGGTTTTGCTGAATCCCATAGGTTTTGGGTCATCATGTTTTCATTGTCATTTATTTCTAGGAATCTTTTTATTTACTCCCTTATTTCTTCAGTAACCTCTTTGTTATGTAGTGATGTATTGCTTAATCTCCAAGAGTTGTGTTTTTTTTTTTTTTTCCAGTAGTTGATATCTAGTATCATAACATTGTGGTCAGACAAGATACTTGATACAATTTCAATTTTCTTAAATTTACTGAGACTTGATTCAAGGCTCAGGTTGTGGTCTATCTTGGAGAATGTCCCTTGTGCACTTGAGAAGAAAGTGTATTCTGCATTTGGATGGAAAATCCTTAAAATATAAATTAGGTTCATTTGGTCTAATGTTTCATTTAAGGTTTGTGTTTCCTTTTGGTTCTATGTTTTGATGAACTTTCCATTGGTGAAAGTGGGGCATTAAAGTCTCCTACTATTATTGTGTTGCTGTCAGTTTCTCCTCTTATGTTTGTTAGTGTTTGCCTTATGTATTGAGGTGCTCCTATGTTGGGTGCATAGACATTTACAATTGTTATGTCATCTTCTTGGATTGATCCTTTGATCAGTATGTAATGTACTTCTTTGATTCTTGTGATATTCTTTATTTTAAAGTCTATTTTGTCTGAAATAAGAATTGCCACTCCAGCTTTCTTTTGGTTTCCATTTGCATGGACTATCCTTTTACATCCTTTTACTTTCAATCTGTATTTGTCTCTAGGTCTGAAGTGGGTCTCCTATAGGTAGCATATATATGGGTCTTGTTTTTATATCCATTCAATCAGTCAGTGAAAGTGAAAGAGGAGAGTCAAAAAAGTTGGCTTAAAACTCAACATTCAGAAAACTAAGATATGGCATCCAGTCCTATCACTTCATGGCAAATAGATGGGTAAACAGTGGATACAGTGGCTGACTTTATTTTTCTGGCTCCAAAATCACTGCAGATGGTAATTGCAGCTATGAAATTAAATTAAATTCTTACTCCTTGAAAGGAAAGTTATGACCAACCTAGAGAGCCTATTAAAAAGCAAAGAGATTACTTTGCCAACAAAGGTCTGTCTAGTCAAGGCTATGGTTTTTCCAGTGGCCATGTATGGATATGAAAGTTGGACTATAAAGAAAGCTGAGTGCCAAGGAATTGATGGTTTTAAACTGTGTTGTTGGAGAAGATTCTTGAGAGTCGCTTGGACTACAAGGAGATCCAACCAGTCCATCATAAAGGAGATCAGTCCTGGGTGTTCAATGGAAGGACTGATGCTGAAGCTGAAGCTCCAGTATTTTGGCCACCAGATGCGAAGAGCTAACTCATTTGAAAACACCCTGATGTTGAGAATGATTGAAGGCGGGAGGAGAAGGGGACAACAGAGGATGAGATGGTTGGATGGCATCACCAACTCAATGGACATGAGTTTGGGTAAACTCCGGGAGTTGGTGATGGACAGGGAGGCCTGGCTTTCTGCGGTTCATGGGGTCACAAAGAGTCGGACACGACTGAGGGACTGAACTGAACTGAGTCAGTTTGTATCTTTTGGTTGGTTAATTTAATCCATTTACAGTTAAGGTAATTATTGATACATATGTTCCTATTTTTTCATTTTCTTTATTGTTTTGCGTTTGTTTTTGTGGGGACTTTTCTTTCTCTTGTGTTTACTGGCTATGTAAGTCTCTTTAGAATTTGTTCCAGGGCTGGTGGTTCTGAATTAGTGGTTCTGAATTCTCTTAATTTTGCTTATCTGTAAAGTTTTTGATTTCTCTGTCAATTTTGAATGAGATCTTTGCTAGACATAGTAATCATGGTTGTAGGTTTTTCTCTTTCAGTACTTTAAATATATCTTGTCATTCCCTTCTGGCCTGTAGAGTTTCTGCTGAAAGATCCTCTGTTAATCACATGGGTTTTCCCTTGTATTTTACTTGTTGCTTTTCCCTTGCTGGTTTTAATATTCTTTCTTTGTGCTTAATCTTTCTTACCTTGATTAATATGTGTCTCAATGTGTTTCTCCTTGAGCTTAACCTGTAAGGGATTTTCTGTACTTCTTGGACTTGATTGACTATTTTCCTTCCTATGTTGGGGAAGTTTTCACCTATAATTTATTCAAAAATTTTCTCAGTGACTTTCTTTTTTTTATTCTTCCTCTGGGACCCGTGTAACTTAAGTGTTGGTGTGTTTAATATTGCCCCAAAGGTCACTGAGGCTATCCTCAACTCTTTTCATTCCTTTCCCTTTATTCTTCTCTTCAGCAGTTACTTCCACCATTCTAAACTCCAGCTCACCTATCTGTTTCTCTGCCTCAGTTATTCTGCTATTGATTTCTTCTAGAGTATTTTTAACTTTGGTAATTATGTTATTCATCCATTTGCTTATTTTTTATTTCTTTAATGTCCTTGGTGATTTTAGTAACTGTGTTAAATGCTTCTTGCATATTCTCCATCTATTTTCAAGTCTTTGATGCATATTTGCTATTATTAGTCTGAATTCTCTTTTAGAGAGCTTACTTATTTCCTCTTCGTTTATTTGGGGTTGTGAGTTTCTACCTTGCTCTTTCATTTGTGCTGTATTTCTCTGTCTTTTCATTTTTTTTTTTTTTAATAACTTGCTCCACTTGAGGTCTCCTTTCCCCAGGGTTTAGGGTTGTATTACTTCTTCCTTTTGATTTTTGGCTTTGGAGGGAAATGTTGGTTTGCTGATTTGTGTTGATTTCTTTTTGGGGAATGACTTGTGTCTGTGTTCTAGTAGGAGGAAATCAAGTAGGTAATTACAGAAATACTAGGATATATACACACATACTTCCACACTTACAGTTATAGCCAAAGTCTTCTAAAGAAAATAGTACAGGAGATTGACATGGTTAACAAGAGAAACCAGAGGTGAAATCAACCAACTGAAAGTAAAGTTAGCTAATGCTAAATCTGGAAATCTGAGCATGTGCAGAGGGCCAACTGGGGAAAATAGCATAGACAGCTCAACAGTTTAACTTACTTGGTGAAATAAGAAAGAGTGAAGGAAAAAAGGGAGAATTAAAAAAGAGAGAACAAGAAAAAGAAGAGTGGAGGGAAAAGAGAAAAGGTGGGGGTGAAGAAGAGGATTAAAAAAATAAAAATTAGAAAAGCAAAGATAAATAGACATATGTGGATAAGATTTATATATATTCAGGAATAACTGAAAAGAACTGTAAGAAAAGCAGTTGAATATATCAAAAATAAAATTTTAAAAAAATCAAGAAAAATGAAAGAAAAAAAACTGATAAAGAGAAAAAAACATTTAAAGTTAATTTTTTTGTTTTTCTTCTTTTTTGACAAGAAACACAAAAAGCAAAACTCCACAGCACTGCAAAAGGCTAATATGGAGGTAGAAATATATAGGGGGAAAAAATGTGTGATGTATAAGAAAAAAAATAAAAATAAATCTTAAAATGAATAATTATTATATTTTTTAACAAGGAAAACAAACAGGAAAATTCCACAGCACCACAAAAAGTTAATGTAATGGTTGAAATATGTTGGGGAATAAACAGTGTGGAGAGAAAGAAAAAAAAAAATTAAAGTTCTCAAGACGTAGCTCTTGGTTGCGGAGTCTGCCACTGTGGAGGGGGTTGGGTTAGAGTCCTGTGATATTTTCCTGGTTGGGGGAGCTTGTGCCTGTGTTCTGGTTGAAGGAGCTGGGTCTCCTCTTTCTGAACGGCAGTGCAGTGTCCAATAGTAAGTTTTGGAGTGTCTATGCTTTCAGTATGCCTTTGGGCAGTCATTCAAGCTTTTGTGATGTTCAGTTCAGTCACTCAGTCGTGTCCGACTCCTTGCAGCCCCATGAACTGCAGCACTCCAGGCCTCCCTGTCCATCACCAACTCCTGAAGTCCACCCAAACCTATGTCCATTGAGTCGGTGATGACATCCAGCCATCTCATCCTCTGTCATCACCTTCTCCTCCTGCCCTCAAACTTTCCCAGCATCAGGGTCTTTTCAAATGAGTCAGCTCTTTGCATCAGGTGGCCAAAGTATTGAAGTTTCAGCTTCAGCATCAGTCCTTCCAATAAACACCCAGGACTGATCTCCTTTAGGATGGACTGGTTGGATCTCCTTGCAATCCAAGGGACTCTCAAGAGTCTTCTCCAACACCACAGTTCAAAACCATCAATTCTTCAGTGTTCAGCTTTCTTTATAGTCCAACTCTCACATCCATACATTACCACTGGAAAAACCATAGCCTTGAGTAGATGGACCTTTGTTGGCAAAGTAATGTCTCTGCTTTTTAATATGCTATCTAAGTTTGTCATAACTTTTCTTCCAAGGAGTAAGGGTCTTTTAACTTCATGGCTGCAGTCACCAACTGCAGTGATTTTGGAGCCCCAAAAATAAAGTCTGACACCATTTCCACTGTTTCCCCATCTATTTCCCATGAAGTGATGGGACCAGATGCCATGATCTTCGTTTTCTGAATGTTGAGCTTCAAGCCAACTTTTTCACTCTCCTCTTTCACGTTCATCAAGAAGCTCTTTAGTTCCTCTTCACTTTCTGCCATAAGGGTGGTGTCATCTGCATATCTGAGGTTATTGATATTTCTCCCAGCAATCTTGATTCCAGCTTGTGCTTCTTCCAGCCCAGCGTTTTTCATGATGTACTCTATATATAAATACTGTGATGCTTTACTGTCTGAGCCACCAGGGAAGTAAGTTAAATAAGCAGGGTGACAATATACAGCCTTGACATACTCCTTTTCCTATTTGGAACCAGTCTGTTGTTCCATGTCCAGTTCTAACTGTTGCTTCCTGACCTGCATACAGGTTTCTCAAGAGGCTGGTCAGGTGGTCTGGTATTCCCATCTCTTTCAGAATTTTCCACAGTTTATTGTGATCCACACAGTCAAAAGCTTTGGCATAGTCAATAAAGCAGAAATTGATGTTTTTCTGGAACCCTCTTGCTTTTTCAATGATCCAGTGAATGTTGGCAATTTGATCTCTGCTTCCTCTGCTTTTTCTAAAACCAGCTTGAACATCTGAAAGTTTACGGTTCATGTATTGCTGAAGCCTGGTTTGGAGAATTTTGAGCATTACTTTACTAGCCTGTGAAATGAGTGCAGATGTGCAGTAGTTTGAGCTTTCTTTGGCATTGTCTTACTTCCAAGGTCAGGAATGGTGGCTGTGAAGAGATACCACATGTCCAAGATAAAAGAAACCCAAGTAAAAGGGTAGGCACTGAGAGAGGGCATGAGAAGGCAGACAGACTGAAACTACAATCACAGACAACTAGCCAATCTGATCACACAGACCACAGCCTTGTCTAACTCAATGAAACTAAGCCATGCCACGTGAGGCCACCCAAGACTGAAAAGTCTGACAGAATGTGGTCCACTGGAGAAGAAAATGGCAAACCACTTCACAGTGCTAGGCATGTCTATTTCCACAGCTGCTTCAAAGTGACCCTCTCAGCATATCTGCAGTGCTGCCAGCCCCTACCTGTCCCTGGGATCCTTGCCTGTGCTTCTGTTCCTCTGTCCTGCCCTGCCCTGCTGGCCGAAACTTGCTAGGTAGATGCTTGTGTGGATTCCTCTGCATCTGAGTGACTTGTGTCAGCTTCCCCCCGCCCCCTAAGTTCACCCTCTGTGCCTTGGGGCTTGTGTGCACTTGTCTCAGTTCCCGAGGTCCGCCCTCTTTGCTGTGGGGCTCGTGTGCACTTGTCTCAGCCCACTAAGCTCACCTTCTTTGCTGTGGGGCTCCTGCGCACTTGTTCTGGCTCCCCAGACCTGCCCTTTGCTTCATGGGGCTAGTGTGGACTTGTTTCCACTCTCCGTGCCTGCCTTCTGCACAGGGTTTATGTGCACTTATTTCAGGTCACCGCCTGTGCTGTTTGTCTTGGGAGTTATTTGGGGTTTTTTTGGCTGTGCTGGGAGGGTTGTGCGGAAATAAGCAATTTTTTAAAAGTGAGACATCATATATAACAAGATTAGCCTTTGTAGTAAACTTGCATAGACCCATAGGGATTATCTACTATAAAGTAAGGACTAGAATTTAGTCAACGTGTTACTCTACTTTCTGGGGTCATTTCTCTCGCTCTTTCACCCAAGGAAAGAAAGGACAAAACAAAGCCAAAAGAATTAAAAAAAAAGGGGGGGGGAGGGGGAAATGATTAATCATTGTGGCTTTTCCCATTTCTAACCAACACCCTCAGTTCAGTTCAGTTCAGTTCAGTCGCTCAGTCATGTCGGTCTCTTTGCAACCCCATAAATCACAGCACGTTGGGCCTCCCTGTCCATCACCACCTCCCGGAGTTCACTCAGATTCACGTCCATCGAGTCAGTGATACCATCTCATCCTATGTCGTCCCCTTCTCCTCCTGCCCCCAATCCCTCCCAGCATCAGAGTCTTTTCTAGTGAGTCAACTCTTCGCATAAGGTGGCCAAAGTATTAGAGTTTCAGCTTCAGCATCATTCCCTCCAAAGTAATCCCAGGGCTGATCTCCTTCAGAATGGACTGGTCGGATCTCCTTGCAGTACAAGGGACTCTCAAGAGTCTTCTCCAAAACTATAATTCAAAAGCATCAATTCTTCGGCACTCAGCCTTCTTCACAGTCCAACTCTTACATCCATACATGACCACAGGAAAAACCATAGCCAACACCCTAATACTAGGTAATACAGTAACAGAAAAAAATGTGTAAATTGGATAATTAAGAATGAAACATTTGTTAAATATATATTATGTATTGTGATAAATAGTGACAAGTCTTGGAGGAAATATTCTAGGAGAGGAGAGAGATGAAAAAGTAAAAGTATCCATAACATTTTCAGTGTTATAGCATTAGAGAAGTGTTGCATCATTAGTCCAATAACCACCAAGAGATAAATAAAAAAGTAACCTTCAAACCTATGTATATATACTCACCATAATTTTATTGGCTTTATTTACAATTACGACTACAAACCCATTGGCTGCTGCACAGTGCATGAGGGAGTTTTCCCCTCTGGTCCTTTTGTACCTTGTAATCGAATTGAAGATATCCCTAAATTATCTATATTTTTCTAAATTACTTTTGATGGAAGATTCACAGGAACTTAAGAGGTATTCCATATTTATTTGCTGTTTCATAGCACACTCACAGACAAATAAAAGGAACTAGTCTAAAGAACTATAGTACTTCAAAAAAATTTAAAATCTCACAGGTAAGCATTGTTTATATATATTGCCATTTTCTTCTCCAGGGGATCTTCCCAACCCAAGGATCAAACCCAGGTCTCCCACATTGCAGGCAGACACTTTAACCTCTGAGCCACCAGGAAAGCATATATATGTATATGTATATATATATATATATATATATATATATATATATATATAAGCATTGTTATATATATATAGAATATATATATTCTATATTTAGAAGCATATATATATATAAGCATAACAATGTTTACCTGTGATATCTATATCTATATCTATATAAAGAGAGAGAGAGAAAAAGAGAGAGACATATTTATATGTGTGTGTGTGCATGTCACTTAATTGAGAAAAATAATTTAGGTAAATGTTGAAAAAATAATTGGGAGTTTGAACAGCATTTTATTTTTACAAAAATCTTTGATCATAGTAAATTCAATCTACTGCTGCTCAGCATTATTAGTTCCACTTAGTAGTTGAAGAAGGAGGCTTAGAGAAAATGAACTGCTTACAGCAGGATACAAGAGCCTTGATGTGCATGCTCAGTAGCTCAGGCATGTTTGACTCTTTGCAATTCCATGGACTGTAGCCTGCCAGGCTCCTCTGTCCATGGGATTTTCCGTGCAAAAATGCTGGAGTGAGTTGCCATTTCCTACTCCAGGAGATTTTCCCAAACTAGGAGTCAAACCCACGTCTCATGTCTCCTGCATTGGCAGGTGGGTTCTTTATCACTAGGGCCACCTGTGAAGCCTGGATCCTCATCTTCATAATCATTAGATGAGTCATCTCTTTAATGGTTCATATTGTTCCCCACTTATACCATTAAAATAATGTATTGAAGTTAAAAGTCCTTTAGGTAAAATATATTTTCACTGGAAGACATTGGATTATGGGTAAAAGATGACAGTTCTACTATATTCAGTATCTGCTCCTAGTTATATTGCATCAAAGTGGTGGCACTATTCAAAATGTGTATTTCAATAAGCAGATCATCTATTAATCACATTGAGTTATTCAATATGTCTACAGATAACAACCAAGTTTCCGAAGTGTTTCTTGTGTTACAATAGTGACCTGTAAAATATTATTTAGAATGATTAATAAAAGGAGAACACTTTATTTAATAATAACTTCTCTTCCTATATTTAGACACCCACTAATTTTGCCTCAAATTCATTTTCTGTATGTCCATGGTGCAAGGAAGGAGAGTCATTGAAACTGTTAAAAAATGATTAAGACTATGCCTGCCATAATTAAGAACCTTGTTTTGTTTATATTTCAAAAATAAATGTTTGCTTCCAATGGGCATTTGTAATTTTCACCTATAATTTAGACTTTATCCAAAAATTTTGTGTACCATAGAGGAGGGAAGGGACTTACCTAAAGTTTTACAGGTAAATGGCATAGATGGCATAAAACCCCATATTCTGTATGGAGATGGGAAAGACCTGGTAGTACATTTATTTGATCAGTAGATAAGGTAGCATAGCTGTTTTGAGCATGGAAAATGGCATCAAATGCAGGTTCATATATTAGGTTGCTATTTAATTATCTTAATTATTTTGTAGAATTAACTGTCCTGTGCTGTGTTTAGCCACTCAGTCATGTCTGACTCCTTGCAACTCCATGGACTACATCCCGCCAGGCTCCTCTGTCCATGGGGATTCTCCAGGCAAGAATATTGGAGTGGATTGCCATGTCCTCCTCCAGGGGATCTTCCCAACCCAGGGATCGAACCCAGGTCTCCCGCATTGTATGCAGATTCTTTACCATCTGAGCCACCAGGGAAGTCTGTAGAATTAATTGATTCCCCATTTTTTGGTTTATCCATATGTAAAATGAATATCAGAGTAATAATTGTTAGTAATAACTAAACATGGGCTTCCCTGGTGGCTCAGAGGTTAAAGCGTCTGCCTGCAATGCAGGAGACCTGGGTTCGATCCCTGGTGTCGGGAATATCCCCTGGAGAAGGCAATGGCAACCCACTCCAGTATTCTTGCCTGGAGAATCCCATGGACAGAGGAGCCTGGTGGGCTACAGTCCACGGGGTTGCAAAGAGTTGGACACAACTGAGCAACTTCACTTTCACTTTACTTTCAAGCATGAGTTAAACGCATTTGAAATGTTTACAAAAGTTTCAGGCATAAGACAGGCTTTTACTAAATACCTCTTTAAATATAATAACACCATTAATCTAAAAGGATTTACAAGATTGTATCTGGAATAAATCCTGTATAAACTACATTTTTATTCATGTTTAAATACTTCAAAACTTAGAAAGTGCCATTAAAGATATATTATGTTCTGCATCATTTCAGATGAAGTAAATTTCTCTTGTGTGTTTTGAACTCACCTGAACCTCACGGAAAATCAGAACAATGTCACAGAATTTGTTTTCATGGGACTGTGGTGTAATAAGCAAGTAGAGCTACTGCTATTTTTCTTGTTCCTGCTCTGTTACCTGACTGTCTTAATGGGGAGTTTTATCATCATGCTCACCATCACCTGCAGCCATCTAATGCAACAATCGATGTACTACCTTCTCTGGCACCTCTCCCTCATGGATGTCAGCTACACCTCCATGGTGGTCCCCAAGCTAATCAAGCACTTAGCTGCAGCATGAAGAAATATTTCCTATAACAGCTGTATGACCCAACTCTTCACTGCCCACTTTCTGGTGGGTGTATCCACTAAGCCATCTTGGTGTCCATGGCTTTTGACTGCTATGTCACCATCGTCAAGCTCCTGCACTACATGGTGGTCATGAACAGACAGAGGTGTGACATGTTGATCGTCCTGCCCTGGGCTGTGGGTTTTTGGCATTCTATTGCTCTGCTGCTGGTAGTACTCAGTTTACCTTTCTGTGGTCCTAGTCAGATAGATCACTACCTATGTGATGTGAAGCCACTTTTGAAACTAATGTGCGAAGATATTCATGTTGTTAATATCTTAATGACTGCAAATTCAGGGATGGTGGTGGTCCTTGTTTTTCTTGTCCTATTAGTTTCTAATATAATCATATTATATAATCTTAGATCATACTCCTCTGCCAGGTGAAAAAAAGCTCTCTCAACCTGTAGTTCTCACGTAATGGTTGTAGCTTGTTTTTTGTTCCTTGTATCTACATTTATGTTCTACCTGCAGGTAGTGAAAATAAGGATAAGGAAATGTCTGTGCTTTACACTGTGTCCCCATGTTGAACCCTCTCATCTACACCCTGAGAAACATGGAGATGAAAATCGCCATGAGGAAGGTATAGTCTAAAGTAGTACATTCAGAATTAAAGTGAGTAAGGTGATACTCATTGCACTTCTGGTCAGTGCCCACAGGATATTTATTAATTTAAATAAATAGGAAAACTATATAAGTTTTTGGAGAAGTTGGACCAAAGATGCTAGTCACTGTTATTTATACTGAAATCTGCACTTTAAAGGGTCCAACTAATTCTGAGTGCAAGCACATGGATTTGAGGTATGCATAAATGTCTTTCTGAAGCACATCTCTGATCATATCACAACCTTCTCCAAAAAATGACTGGAACCCAATTTTCCTTGAAATAGAATCCAACTTTCTCACTTTTTGAAATCAAATACCTTCTCAAATTTGTCCATGTTTGAGCTTACTCAGAATAGGAGAAAACATTGCTTATTATTAGAGAAATGGACTCCAAAATTGCAATGCAATATCACCTCACACTAGTCAGAATGACCATCATCAAAAAATCTACAAGCAATGGATGCTGGAGAGAATGTGGAGAAAAGGATACCCTCTTGCACATCTGGTGGGAATGCAAATTTATAAGCCACTGTGGAGAACAGTGTGGAGATTTCTTAAAAATCTAAGAATAAAGCTAATATATAATTTAGAAAACCCACTTCTGGGCATATATCCTAAGAAAACCACAATTTTAAAAGACCCATGTACCACAGTATTCATTGCAGCACTACAATAGCCAGGATATGGAATCAACTTAGATGTCCATTGACAGATGAATGGATAAAAAAATTGTGGTACATATATGTAATGGAATATTACTCAGAGATAAAAAATAAAAGAGAACAAATTTTGGTCTAGTGAGGCAAATGAACCTTGAGTCTGTTATGCCGAGTGAAATAAGTCAAAAAGAGAAATCAGATATCATATATTAACACACATATATGAAATCTAGAAACATGGTGCTGATGAAACTACTTACCAGGCACAGATATAGACATAGACATAGAGAACAGACACGTGGACACAGCAGAGGAAGGAGAGGGTGGGATGAATTGGGAGAGTATCACTGAAGCATAAGCATGCCCATGAGTAAAACAGTAGGCAGTGGGAATTTGCTATATAATGTAGGGAGCTCAACCCAGTTTCTGTGACAAGTTAGAGGGGTGGGAAGGGGTGGCGGGTAGGAGGATGATTCAAGAGAGAAGGGACATATGTATACACCCAATTATGAATGCATCTCGTGGTGAAAGTAAAGATTGATACTGTAAAGAACAGTACTGCATAGGAACCTGGACTATTAGGTCCATGAATCAAGATAAATTGAACGTGATCAAACAGGAGATGGCAAGAGTGAGCATCAACATTCTAGGAATTAGTGAACTAAAATGGACAGGAATGGACAAATTTAAATCAGATAACCATTATATCTATTACTGTGGGCAAGAACACCTTTGAAGAAACAGAATGGGCAATTAAAAAAAAATTATGTCTGCTTCATTAATTATGTTAAAGCCTTAGACTGTGTGGATCATAAAAAACTGTTAAAATTTCTCAAAGAGATGGGACTACCAAACCACTTTACTTGTCTCCTAAGAAACTTGTATTCAGGACAAGAACTAATAGTTGGAATCAGACATGGAACAATAGACTGGTTCAGAATTGGGAAATGGAGTATGTTAAGTCTGTATATTGTCACTCTGTTTATTTAACAGAGTACATCATGTGAAATGCCAAGATGGATGAATCACAAGATGGAGTTAAGTTTGGCAGGAGAAATATTAATAAACTCAGATATGCACGTGATACCACCCTAATGGCAGAAAGCAAAGAGGAATAAAAGAGCCTCTTATGAGGGTAAAAGAGAAGAGTGAAAAAGCTGGCTCATAACTCAACATTCAAAAAATGTAGATTGTGGCATCCAGTCCCATCACTTCATGGAAAATAGACAGGAGGAAACTGGAAAGAGTGACAGATTTTACGTTCTTGGGCTTCAAAGTCATGTGGGCTGTGACTGAAGCCATGAAATTAAAAGACAAACTTAGACAGCACATTAGAAAAGAGAGACATCACTATGCCAACAAAGGACCATATAGTCAAAGCTATGGTTTTTCCAGTAGTCATGTACGGATGTTAGAGTTGTATCATAAAGAAAACTGAGCCCTGAAGAATTGATGGTTTTAAACAGTGGTGCTGGAGAGGACTCTTGAGAGTCCTGTGGACAGCAAGAAGATCAAATCAGTCAATCCTAAAGGAACTCAACCTTGGATATTCTTTGGAAGGACTGATGCTGAAGATGAAGTTTCATCACTTTGGCCACCTGATGAGAAGAGCTGACTCATTGGAAAAGACCCTGATGCTGGGAAAGATTGAAGGTAGGAGGAAAAGGGGGTGACAGATGATGAGATGGTTGAGTGGCATCGTGGACTCAAAGTTCATGAGTTTGAGCAAACTCTGGGACACAGTAAAGGACAGGGAAACCTGTCATGCTGCACTCCATGGGTCACAAAGAGTGAGAAAGTACTTATCTACTGAACAACAATTACAACAACAACATGAATGATTCATGTTGATGTATTGCAGAAGCCAATTAAACATTGCAAAGCAATCATCCTACAATTAAAAAATAAATAAGAAGTCATTGCTGCTAAGTCGCTTCAGTCATGTCTGACTCTTTGCGACCCCAGAGATGACTGCCCACCAGGCTCCCCCGTCCCTGGGATTCTCCAGGCAAGAACACTGGAGTGTGTTGCCATTTCCTCCTCCAATGCATGAAAGTGAAAAGTGAAAGTGAAGTCGCTCAGTCGTCCGACTCTTAGCGACCCTATGGACTGCAGCCTACCAGGCTCTTCCATCCATGGGATTTTCCAGGCAAGAGTACTGGAGTGGGGTGCCATTGTTACAGCAATATAAAGTGCACTGTTCCATTAATAGGCTTGGGGTCAGGTAGACCTGGGCTTCCCTGGTGGCTCAGAGATTAAAAAAAAAAAAAAAAATCCACCTGCAATGCGGGAGCTGCAGGAGACTTGGGTTCAATCTCTGCATTGGGAAGATCCCCTAAAGGGAACATGGCAACCTGTTGGGGGCCAGAGTGAGGTACTCCGCCCATGGCAAAGGTCATGAGGAAGGAGGCTCGACATACGCAAAGGCGGGATCGAGCCTCAGGAGTCCCCCTGGAACTCCTCGAGCATCTACCCCCATTACCAGAGCCTGCCTACTTTACTACTTTGTGCTCTTACCTACACCTCTGACTTTACGGGGGGCTGTCCCCCACCACCTCTTTTGGAGAAGGAGTTAACTTAGAGCTCCAGTTTATAATAATTCCTGGGCGTGATAAGAGTGTTTTAACCTACAAACTCCTCTGAAGGTTCTCTGGCCTGCCTGACAGGCTTGTCCGGCCACATGTGATCGCTCACAGCCTCCCAACCGTGAGAGGCACAAGATGCTTTAAACCTTCTAAAAACAGGTTCCTTAGAAAAGTTAGAAAACTATTAGTATAAGTATAATGGGCTGATTAGAAATTGTATTGGTGAAGGGTTTTTCATTTGTTGAGCCAATGTTTGTTGCTAAGTCTCCACATCCCCTGCCCTTACACACATTAATGAATATATAGAAGAAATAAGTATTAACCTTTGATATTAATCACGTTAGACCTTAGGCTAAGTAAATTCTTTCCTTAACTAAAACCCACTACACCCTCACCCTGTAGGAATGTAACTTTACTTGGGTGGCGTCTGTTTTGAGAATAATCAGCCCTGGAGAAATAAGTGTCCTGATTGACTGACCGCTGTCACAAGGAGAGGGTCGTAAATTGTCAGCAGGCCGCCCTGGCCAGAAGATGATGTAACACCCCTAAGACCTCTGTATACATTTGTGTGAAGCACCTGACTTTAATAAAAGTCAGGACTGCTGGCCCCACGTGACTTTTGTATAACATCTTAGTGTATAAAAACAGACTCTGGAAAATAAAGAATTGGGATCAGTTTCTCGAAATACTGGTCTCCCCATGTCGCTCTCTCTCTCACTCTGGCTGAGTCTCCATCTGGAGCACGGAACCCACCATGCTTAATAATTATGCCTGGGCTTCTAAGATCCGACCGGGGAGGCCTCAGTGTCTCCTCTCCTTTGGGAGAACGGAAGGACACCTGCGGCCTACGTAAGTGGTGCAAACTTCTTGTCTTGAAGTTTTGTTGGTCTCCCGCGTAAACCAAGCTACTCAGCTTCTTTTCTCCACTGAATTTTCCTACTGAGCTATCTTTATTCTATTACTCTTTATATCCTTAATTAACATTTAATTAAGCAATTGTTTCCTGATCTTCGCCTACACCGTCTCTCCTTCGAATACCCTGGATCAGCCGGGGCTGGTCCCCGGCAGCAACCCACTCCAATATTCTTGCCTGAAGAATCCCATGGACAGAGGAGCCTGGCAGACTCAGTCTATAGGGTTGCAAAGAGTTAGACATGACAGAAGTGACTTAGCATGCATGCATGCAGGTAGACCTGTGTGACTACTGTCTCTGAGTCTTAGCAATTTGCTTTAATTATATGCATCCTCTCTCTTCAAATATCTATGAAATGAATATTATTTGCACTCCACAAAGAAGTAATATTCCTTCAGCTAATACAATTGAAGTTTTAGCAGGGTATATGGCATAACATTGACTCATGGCTGGCATTTTTGTCTTACCTCCATTTTCTTCTGATATTTCCCTTTGCTTGGATACTTTCACCCAGTTTGTTTGGACCTCTCTCTGTTCTCCAAACATACACTAAATCTCATTCATAGGACTTTATCTCTGTATCTCTAGTTATAATGCCTTCACCCTTATGTTTTAATGTCCCTGTCTTACAAATAATTCATGCTCATTTTCTTATTCAAAAGATGTTGTAGATCTATCAATAGATCAGAAGTATTTCTAATTCTTGTCCTGCTTTTTGTTGCTATCAACTGTGTATTCACTCTATTTCAAATAGTTCTATACTCCATCCTAGTGTTTTTTCTTATGAACTGTGTTTTTCCAGTTTGACTAAGACAGAAGCTTATATGTTATATCTTTATTTTTGTATATGTCTCTTTTTTAGCAATGCATCCATGCAAATTAAGAGGTTAATGAACAGTTATTGAATTAAAAGATTATCTTCTTATTTGACTATGTACACAATTTTTACACAACTTGGAATTTTACTTGTGTCATTAATAATCATGCATTAACAAGAATGTAAGAAATGTCAGAAAGACCCTGATGCTGGGAAATGTGGAAGGCAGGAGGAGAAGGGGATGACAGAGGATGAGATGGTTGGATGGCATCAGTGACTCAATGCCTATGAGTTTGAGAAAACTCCGGGAGTTGGTCAAGGACAGGGAAGCCTGGCATGCTGCAGTCTACAGGGTTGCAAAGAGTCGGACACGACTGAGTAACTGAACAAAAATGTCAGAAAGACTAAAATTTTAACAGAAATCCCCATGTGTCTATTGGAAGGAATGGAATCTAGCAAGCTCATAACCCCGTATAATGTCTTTTTACTTTATGCAGTAAGGAAGTATCACAAATGTATTATTTATTTCTCCCTGCCTTCTATGGCCACTTCTTAGATCTCATTCCTGACACCTCCTTAGTCATGAATTAAGATTTGTGTTTTTTTCTCTTGTTAATCTGTCTTGTGTCACAGCCAATGACAAAACCTCTAGAGACATAGAAAGGAAATCCCATCTTCTGCCATGAGAAAACAAACAAGCAAAAATAATATTTTTTATTATAATTTGTTTTATTTTCTCAAAGGTCTACAAGATTTTATTGGCAAAAATATAACAATATTATATACTAAGCCCAAAAAATAAATATTTAACTAATATTAGTTACCTATTCATTGGATGTTCTTTCTAGAATTCACTTTCCAGGCTGTAGCACAAAGCATAGCTTAACATCTTTGAAAACACCTGCCAAATAGATGCCTGACATGCAAATCTAAAAACAGGATGCTTAAAACACATTAATGTTTGTAAATGAAATTCTATTCATTTACATAGCAATTTGTTTAATTTAAAAATCCACTATTATAAACATTCATTAGAAGAATTCCTTCAACAACTAATGAACACTAATTTTAAAAGGCACACTTCTGAAGGCCCCTATTGCCATAAAGTACCAGACTAGAATAAATTTTAGAAGTCTTAGAAGAAATTCAAAGGAAAGATTGGAGGCCAAAACTAGCTGCGAGTGGTGGAGTTCTATGTGAATTCCAATTCAGTCACCATCTTCTTATCCTTCACCATTTTCTTCATCCTTGTAGCTATTTCTAGACATCCACTGAGAGGATTAGTTTAGACACTTCTATACTAGTCTAGTGTTTTCTTCAACATCAGAGAGAGAACTATTTTTATGGCATAACATCATCTAGAGATTTCTAAAGATTTGTTAGTTTGTTGGGAAAACATCCCCGTCTAACTAATTACACATCCATTGTCTTATATATTTCTCTCTCTTTTTATTTGGTGAGAACATTTAAGTTTTGCTCTCAGAAAATTTTACCATAATTTATGTTAAATCCTTAGACCTTATTCATTTTATAGCTGAAATGTTATCATCTTTTACCAATTTCTCCCTGTTTCTTACATCACCCACTGATAACCACTTCTTTAACTTATGCACATATGAGTTTGATTTTTTTCCCCAAATAACACATATAAGTGATACATTCAGGTATTGGGGTTACCAGACATTTGGTACTGTCCAAACTGAACATAAGACATCTGGCCCACACTAAAAGTTCCTTGAAATTTGGTTCTCTCAAAAATGTCCATGAACAATTTGGTCCATGGCAAATGGTTTTGGACAAGACCAAATATTGAGGACTGTTTGGCCTGGACCAAATATAGTAAGCCCTCTACATACAAACCATCAAGTTGCGACATTTCAAAGATGTGAACATGTGTTTGTATGTCCAGTTATGTAAAGCATGAGTGAAATTAAAGCTTGTCTTCCATCTTTGATTGCTAAAGATCCTTCAGCTGTACTATCTCCCATCCACTCTCCCTCCTGTCATACTGTCCTAATGTACTTTTCAAGGTACTATAAGATTAAAAGTACTTTCCTTGTTGTTGTTGTTGTGTGTGTGTTTTATGTGTTATTTGTGAGAAAGTATATTAAACCTATTACACAATAATACCATATAGCTGATTGTGTTAGTTGGGTACCTCAGCTAACTTGTTGACCTTATGAACAAAGTTAAATTTAAAAATACACTCTCAGAATGGAACTCATTTGCATGCAGGGGACTTACTGTAGCTATCTTACAGATACTTCAGTTCAGTTCAGTCGCTCAGTCGTGTCCGACTCTAAGCGACCCCATGAATCGCAGCATGCCAGGCCTCCCTGTCTATCACCAACTCCCGGAGTTCACTCAGACTCACGTCCATTGAGTCAGTGATGCCATCCAACCATCTCATCCTCTGCTGTCCCCTTCTCCTCCTGCCCCCAATCCCTCCCAGCATCAGAGTCTTTTCCAATGAGTCAACTCTTCACATGAGGTGGCCGAAGTACTGGAGTTTCAGCTTTAGCATCATTCCTTCCAAAGAAATCCCAGGGCTAATCTCTTTCAGAATGAACTGGTTGGATCTCCTTGCAGTCCAAGGGACTCTCAAGAGTCTTCTCCAACACCACAGTTCAAAACCATCAATTCTTCAGTGCTCAGCCTTCTTCACAGTCCAACTCTCACATCCATACATGACCACAGGAAAAACCATAGCCTTGACTAGACGAACCTGTGTTGGCAAAGTAATGTCTCTGCTTTTTAATATGCTATCTAGGTTGGTCATAATTTTCCTTCTGAGGAGTAAGCGTCTTTTAATTTCATGGCTGCAGTCACCATCTGCAGTGATTTTGGAGCCCAAAAAGATAAAGTCTGACACTGTTTCCACTGTTTCCCCATCTATTTCCCATGAAGTGATGGGACCGGATGCCATGATCTTCGTTTTCTGAATGTTGAGCTTTAAGCCAACTTTTTCACTCTCCACTTTCACTTTCATCAAGAGGCTTTTTAGTTCCTCTTCACTTTCTGCCATAAAAGTGGTATCATCTGCCTATCTGGGGTTATTGATATTTCTCCCGGCAATCTTGATTCCAGCTTGTGTTTCTTCCAGTCCAGCATTTCTCATGATGTACTCTGCATATAAGTTAAATAAACAGGGTGACAATAGACAGCCTTGACGTACTCCTTTTCCTATTTGGAACCAGTCTGTTGTTCCATGTCAAGTTCTAACTGTTGCTTCCTTACCTGCATACAGACTTCTCAAGAGGCAGGTCAGGTGGTCTGGTATTCCCATCTCTTTCAGAATTTTCCACAGTTTATTGTGATCCACACAGTCAAAGGCTTTGGCATAGTCAATAAAGCAGAAAGAGATGTTTTTTGGGAACTCTCTTGCTTTTTCCATGACCCAGCGGATGTTGGCAATTTGATCTCTGGTTCCTCTACCTTTTCTAAAACCAGCTTGAACATCAGGAATTTCACAGTTCACATAGTGTTGAAGCCTGGCTTGGAGAATTTTGAGCATTACTTTACTAGCGTGTGAGATGAGTGCAATTGTGTGGTAGTTTGAACATTCTTTGGCATTGCCTTGGGACAGGACAAAATGTCCTGCAAGGAGCATTTTCCTTTTTCTTTCTGACCTATTTTATTTAGCATAATGCCCTCAACATCTACCCATGTTGTTACAAATGGCAGGTTTTCTTATTTCTCACAGATGAATAATATTCCACTGTACATATATATGCACAAATTTATTCTTTTATTAAGCCAGGGTCAACACAGTTTTTCTCCATTAGTTAGTTATTATGAATAATACTGTACAAAGTAATCATCATTTCAAAGTAATATTTCTTTCTCTGAACTAAATTATCAGTTTTACAAAACATTTTGAATTTATTAAACACCTATTAGATGAGTGCTTCACATGAAAATACACAGAACAATTTATTTTACTTCACAGAACTTATTGTACAGGTTATAACATCACCAACTCAGTGGACATGAGTTTGAGCAAGCTCTGGGAGTTAGTGATGGACAGGGAAGCCTCGCATGCTGTAGTCCATGGGGTCGCAGAGCCAGACACGATTGAGCAACAGAACTGAACTGATGGTACCTTTACTACAAATATGCTATAGTTTGAAAAGGGGTCAGCCACAGGTAAATAGGACTAGCAGATAAATACATCAGAGGAGGATAGAGAATTTTTCTTATATTTGGGGGTTCCATATTCCTGTCCAGTTCATATATTAGACCAATAGTACTTAGAATGTTTTCACATGCAAATGGTCCTGAGGGAGTGTACTGTGGCACGTGTATTATGGTGACCAAGAAGCCAAAATCTTATGTTAGTGAGACATGTTTATGATGTATTGGCTTTGTATTCTATATGTGGTTCTGTAGTGTAGTAGTGAAGTTGCTCAGTTGTATCCGACTCTTTGCGACCTCATGGACTGTAGCCTACCAGGCTCCTCCATCCTTGGGATTTTCCAGGCAAGAGTACTGGAGTGGGTTGCCAATTCCTTCTCCAGGGGATCTTCCTGACCCAGGAATCGAACCCAGGTCTCCCACATTGTAGACAGACGGTTTTACCATCTGAGCCACCATATATGATTCTAGTAGCTGCTTTTGCTTTTAGGGTTATAGAAAATTGAAGTTCCTTGCCCAGAGATGTTGGGCCATGTGACTTGTTAGAGGTTGTATTCAGGCTCTTGAATGGAAATGGAAACTCTCTGTAGTTAACTATGTATTAGCCTGGAAAGCAAGAATGTTCCTTGACTTCACTTTTTTCTTAGGGGGAAGGAAGACACTTGGTAGCCCCTGCTTCCTCTCCCAAGTATCCTGGCTCCATGCACTGAATATCCCCAGGGTCGGCCAACAGCACACTACTCCACATGCGCAAGTTCTTTCTGATTGGATTCTCAAGTATTATTAGCATTTTATGTTCCCTGAATTCCTTAACTTTCATTACAATTTATATGGTAAATTTATAGCATGTATTATGATTTAACTTCATTCACCACAACTACACCTAAATCTTAAGAATGGGCAAGACACGATATACTTTGATAAAGATATTTATTTTCTTCCAACTGCAAAAAATTTTGCTGTTGTGTTCAGACTTTCTTGAAGCTTCTTTCTTTTCTTACAATTAGTTATTTTCTAAGCTGCTTCTTATTCTGCATGCAAATATTTTTATACATTACAATCATCATGTTTAAAACTATAGTCACCATATTTTACTTAAATCTTTAGACCTTATTCATTTTATAGCTGAAACTATATATCCTTTTACTAATCTCTCACTATTCTCCCCACCCACAACCCTGGGCAACTACTTTTCTACTTTTGCTTTTATGAGTTTTACTTTCCTTTTTCTGTTGTTGCTGTTTTTCTTAGATTCCACATATAAATTATATTTAAAGCTAATTATACAAAACATAAAAAGCCTAGAGCCTGCTTGCTAAAATCTTCTATATTTCTCTATCTGAGCTTCCCAGGTAGCTCAGTTGGTAAGGAAGCTACCTGCAATGCAGGTGACACTGCTTTAATTCCTGGGTTAGAAAGATCTGCTGGAGAAGAGATAGGCTACCCACTCCAGTATTCTTGGGCTTCCCTTGTGGTTCAGCTGGTAAAGAATCTGCCTGCAATGTAGGAGACTGGGGTTTGATCCCTGGGTTGGGAAGATCCCCTGGAGAAGGGAACAGCTACCCAATCTAGTATTCTTGACTGGAGAATTCCATTGCCTGTATAGTCCATGGAGTCACAAAGAGTCAGGCATGACTGCATGACCTTCACTTTCACTCTCTAGATTTCTATCTGGGGTTCCCTGCTGGTTCAGGTGGTAAAGAAGGTGCCTGCTATTCAAAAGACTTGGGTTCAATCCCCAAGCCAGGAAGGTCCCCTGGAGAAGGGAATGGCTACCCACTCCAGTATTCTCACCTGGACAATTCCATGAACAGAGGAATTCATGGGGGCCACAAAATGTCAGACACAACTGAGTGACTAAGTTATTTTTCACTTAGGTCTCTATTTAATCCTGTTAAAACAATAATTCACTTCTATCTTCTGTTAAATTTTACCTTCCATTATAATGATAAATTGCATTCTCTTAATAAAATATTTGGCAAACATGCACAGTGCGCATTAATTAATTAAAAGCTAGAAATTTATATACTTATATTTTAAAATCCATTTTATGATGAAAACAGATAGCACATATTATATGATTTTGAATTATATGTTTAGTTAATATGAATTAACTAAAGTTCATTATGTATATCATCTTGATGAGCCCTCATAACAAGTGAATAACATGAAGATTATATTCAGTCCCATTTTACAGACAAACATTGAGACCTAGGATTTCATCTATCTTTCCTGAAGCTACAGGGCTGTAAAGTCATAGAGCTAGGATTTGGATTAATGCAAACTGAGTCCAGAGATTCTTCTATTAATTTTTATAGTCTGCCACACATCTTGAAGCTAATGTAAGTGCAGTTCATGAACACTGCATAAATTCCTAATGCTTCCTGAGTATTAATCCAAGTTGCAGATATTTGAAATAAAGGATAAAGTGGATTAGAGGTATTTATTACTGGCTTAGAAGACTTATAGAAATGGTTTAAAACTTTTCTTATGGTACTTCTTAGCAGAACAGTATCAAACATTTGTTTACTTCTCTAATCCTTGTATTTATAATATGTACATTTTAAATGCACAGACCTAGTTTTGTGCCCTTTTGTGTGATGGAAGGATGAGAACAAGAAGCACTGGGAGCACACCAGGCTCTCTGTGTCATAGGATGAAGTGATCCTTAGGATGTCCATGGTTCCTCATTTAGGTGAATCACTTTTGAATTTGGATGCTAACTGCAAAGGTATAATTGGATGGATATTGTATCATAGGAAGTTAAAAGAATCATGCAATGTTTTCAGTTTTAGTTTGATCACAAGTACTTTGAGTGACAGAGGATGAGACAGTTGCATGGCATCGCTGACTCAGTGGACAAACATGCCTGCCTGTGTGCATGCTAAGTGGCTTCAGTTGTGTCCAGATCTTTACTACCCTATGGACTATAGCCTGCCATGGGATTCTGCAGTCAAGAATACTAAAGTGGGTTACCATTTCCTTCTCCAGGGGATCTTCTCGACCCAGGGATTGAACCCACGTCTCGTATGTCTCCTGCATTGGCAAGCAAGTTCTTTACCACTAGTGACCCCTGGGAAGCCCCAGTGGGCATGAGTTTGAACAAACTAACATAGTAAAGGACAGGGAAGCCTGGTGTGCTGCAGTCCATAGGGTCACAAAGAGTTGGACACGACAGGGACTGAACAACTTTGAGCCACATAAAACCTTCTAAGTGTTTTTTCATGTTTAACTTCTGTATAACCTATTCCATTAACTTACTTCACATTTCCAACAAGCTGCTAGCTTGTTTTATTTTCTTTTATAACTTGTACCTTCATTCATTCATTCCTCTGGAATCCATATAATCTTAAACCCTTGTATAGTGGTGTGAGTTTGTGTGTGTTCATGCTGGTGTTGTAGATAAAATTATTTTTATGAGGGAATCATTAAATTTCCATTCATACACACACACACACACACACACACATATCTCCCTCCTCAAGCATGACATGTAAACACTGAACTTTGCAATTTCCTAGAAATTAAAATAAATGAGAACAAGAAAACTCATTTCATTTTACTAAATTTATTTCAATAAACTTTGACAAGGGGACATGGGTTAGAATTGATAAATTTGGAGGACTAGCCCCAGGTCTAGGACCAAATGATATTTTTGACTGCAATAGTGATTACTGCAGTGTTTGTGTAATGGTCTTCTGAGTTGGTGAACCCAGCTGGAGGTGCTGGGATCATTGCACCTGGAATGCGCATAGAAGTTTCACACCCTCTCTCTACAACATCCCTAAATATCTTTTATCTGGCACTTCTAGACTTCCATATACTATATTTCTATCGATCAAATTTATTTGAGGAGAGCTGCCCAGATGGGAGTAAAAGGATCCTCAAAAAATCACCTCCTCTCACAAAAACACCAAAATCATGAGTAATTGCAGAACGAACTGGAACCTATCATAAATGACATCTCAGCACCAAGACCTGGCCCCACCCAACAGCCTATAGCCTCCATTGCTGGGACACCCCAGACTGAACAGCAAACTGAGTGGAAGACACAGAAGACAAGCTGTCTAAAGACTTTACGAGCCCACAGCCACCTCTAGACTTGCTCCTAGACATAGTCCTAGCCCATCAGAGGTCCATGTCCTACTTTGACCCACCAGTCATCAGGCACCTGCTCCTCCCACCAGGAAACCTACAGGAGCCTCTAGACTAGACTCACCTACCAGGGGGATGACATCAGAGGCAAGGAAGCTATAGTCTAACAATCCTGACACCACTGGCTTCTAGCCCTTGGGTAATGAGATGAGAGTCCACTGCTGGGACACATAGGACATCTTCTACAGAGGACCACTCCTCCAAGGTTGAGAATCCTCACTAATTTACTATATACATAAAAATATAAATATAAATTTAGACAAGATGGAGGAATATGTTTCTGACATAAGCACAAGATAAAACCTCAGAAGTACAACAAAGTAATGTGGAAATAGGAAACCCACCAATGAAAGAGATCAGAGTAATGACAGTAAAGATAAAGAACTTGGGAGGAAAATGAATGTACAGAGTGAGAAATCATAAATTTTTAGCAAACAATTATAAAATATAAAGACCAGCCAAGCAGAATTAAAGAATGCAATAATGGAAATGAAAAATACACTAGAAGCATAAAGACTAGACTGAATGAGACAAAAGAATGAATCAGTGGGTCAGAAGAAAAAGAGGTAGAAATCACTTCAGCCAAACAGAAAACAAACAGGCAAAAAAGAATCAAAAGAAATGAGGACAGTTTAAGAGTCCTTTGAGACAATATCAAGCATGTTAATATTCACATTATAGCGGTCCCAGGAGAAGAAGAGTGAGAGAAATGGCCTGAGAAAATACCTGATAATAAAATGTTTTTCTTTTATTGAAATCACAACTCTTACTGATGGCTTTCTGACCCTAAGTTTGTGATATGAACAATGGAGAATGATACTTAATGTTCAAAGAAAATTTATAAATAATGTAATACTTGTCATTTACCTTTTTTAAAATTCATATTATTTCTTTTATATGATATTATACATGTTTTAATGCCTTTCTCCCAAATCACCCCCCTCCCTCCCTCTACCACAGAGTCCAAAAGACTATTCTATACATTTATGTCTCTTTTGCTGTCTCACATACAGGGTTGTCATTACCATCTTTCTAAATTCCATATACATGCATTAGTATACTGTATTGGTGTTTTCTTTTACATTCTAAAGTAGTTTCATACCATAGTGTTATTGTCAATTACCACCAACAATAATGTGTACAAATTTGTAGAGTATTTAATTAAAAAAAAAATTTAGTTATATGTAATGAACACGTATGGGCTTCTCAGGTGGCTCAGTGGTAAAGAATCTGCCTGCCAATGCAAGAGATGTGGGTTCATCCCTGGGTGGAGAAGATACCCTGGAGAAGGAAATGGCAATCCACTCCAGTATTCTTGACTGGAGAATCCCATGGACAGAGGATCCTGGCGGGCTAAAGTTCATGGGGTTGCAAGAGTCGGACATGACTTAGTGACTAAACTGCTACCATGCATAATAAAAAAGGTGTGTGCCTATCTATCTATCTATCTGTCTATACTATTGTATATATAACTAATGTATATATGCCAATTTATATAAAAATATCATATATATGTATATAGACAGAAAGATGGATATATAGTCACTCACAATACCTGTCTCAATAAATGGTAACTGGTATAGTCTCACAGGTATTCTTAGCCTAAGTTACAAAAAATATCCTTTTGATCCTTGCATCAGTTGAATGAATGTTGGGTTTCTCACACATCTTATTGATCACCTGAAATCACTTTCCTACTACACAATTTTCTAATGGCATTTTTCATCTGGTCATTTCTCAAGGTATAGATTAAGGGATTTAACATGGGCATTATCATAGTGTAGGATATAGCAACTGCTTTATCAATGGGTAAACCAGTTGCTGGTCTCAGGTACTCAAATATGCAGAGTAAAAAGAAAAATACAACGGCTGCGATATGGGAGACACAGGTTGAGAAAGCTTTTTGCTGAGCTTCCAAACTCTGGGTTTTTAAGTGCCAGGGTCCAGCCCCAGCAGGATCCAGGGATACCCTCAGGATGATGGCATAGGCGAAAGGATAGCAAAGCGGAGAGAACAGAGGCTTGATCTTCCTTGGTTTACACAGAAAGCCAATAAAGCTCCTGGCACAGAACTTGCTCTGTTCACAGAGGCCTCAGGCGCCCTCTCGGTGGGGTGAGGACGCAGGACGCCCCCTCCCCGGTGAAGACACAGGGCGCCTTCCCAATCGGGTCTTAGAAGCCCAGGCAAAAAAGTGAACTCAGAGAGCCCCTGTGCCCCAAGGAGTCATCCTGAAAGAAGAACAGAGAGAGAAAAGGAGAGAAAAGGAAAAAAGAATGACACGGGGAGACCAAGCTTCGGTGAGCGAAGCCCATAACTTTACTTTCAAAAGGAACTTTTATACCTTGGCTTGTACATAGAGGGAAATGAAAGATGTAAAGTCATACAGAGTCAGCCCAAACATTACATCTGTTTTGTCTTTATTGAAACCAGGATTTTTTCTGCATACCTTTCCCATAAACAATGTTGTGTACATTATCTTCTGGCCTTGGAGGCCTGTGGACATTTTATGACCCTTTTTTGATAAAGGCTGCTCAACCAGAAAACTTATTTTCCCTTGAAGTGTTTTTTCTTTATATTTCTAATCTATGTCAGCCTTGGAAAGTGCTAAACAGAGTTACATTCTCACAGAGCAAAGGTGCAGTGAGTTACAACATAGAAAGGACCAATTAGCTCAAAGGTCTGATATGGTTAATTTCAAGGCTACTCCTTGTTTTTCTTACATTCCAACTATATTAACTAATGCACTCCCAGGTGCACAATGGATGAGGGATATGGGAACTTAGCAGCAAGCATCGGCTCAACAATGAAATCTTACAACAGCACTACTCTAATAGTTTTTAACTCTTTGAAAGGCTCTACATTTTTAGAATGTTTTAGGCTTCCCATGTCTCTCAAGGTTGGGAGGCTGTGAACAATCACATGCATAGCTGCAAGAGTCTGGATAAACCTGTCAGGCAAGCTAGAAAATCATCAGAGGTGTTTGAATTGAAACACACCTATCATGCCCAAGAGACTTATTAACTAAAGCCCTAAGTTGACTTTTTCCAGAGTCAACTGGTCGGGGATTGCTCCCTGTTAATGTCAGAAGAGTTGGTGAAAGGCACAAAATAGTAAGACGACAGATTCTGGTTTTCGGGTAGATGCTCGAGCAGATCCAGGGAGTCCCTCGAGTTCTGATCCACCTTGCTCATCAGATCTCTTCCACATGACCTTGTCATGGGTGGGATCTCCCATGGTAGCTCCTGGCATTTAAAGAGTGCAGAATGACTGCATATGAACCAATCAAGAGGAGAAAGTTTACCAGACAGATAAACCCACGGTTGGCAGCAACAAAGAGCCCAGAGTGTTGGTATCAGTGCAGGCAAGATCAAGCAAAGGGTTCAGATCACACATAAAGTGATGTATGACATTAGGGCCACAGAAGGGTAATTTGTTGATGAAAAGAATCTGTATGGTTGCGTGAAGAAATCTTCCCACCCATGACACTTCTACTAAAAGGCCACAAACCTGCCAGTTCATGATAGTAGTATAATGCAAGGGCTTACAAATGGCCACATAGTGGTCATATGCCATCACGGTAAGCAGAATGATGTCAGTTCAATTCAGTTCAGTTCAGTTGCTTAGTATAAATATATACATATATGTATGTACATTTGTATGTATATGGACAGAAAGATACACAAATAGTTCAGAACAATCCCTGTATTAATAAATAGTAACTGTTATAATTTTGCTACACTTCTATCATCATCTCCTGGCTATATATATCACAACCATTAATAACATGGTTAGAGAGGTCAGTTACTTTCTAGTTACTGGTTCTTCAATGTTACTGTTTGGGAAAAAACACTTTACTGCTTGTTTTCCAACATGCAAAATGGGGATGATAGTAGTGCCTACCTTTCCATATTGTTAAAAAGCTTACTGCTGAGTATCACTGAATCTTAGTATTTATTTTACTTTCTTTTATTATGATGAAAGATTATGAATCCTTATACAATGATGGAGCCAGTAAAACTAGACTCTACTTTGGAAGAGCTTTTCAAATATGCAAACAGTAGCCCAAGGCTATATTTTTCCTCTCTTTCCTTGCCTCCATTTATTCTCCTCTCCTTGTAGAATCCATCATTTGCAGTTTTATTTTTATCTCATAGGTATTCTTGGCTGAGGTCAGCAGTAATGTCCTTTGGATTTTATTTAAGTTGAATGAATGCTGGGTTCCAGGCACATTTTATGCATCACCTGAAATCACTTTCCTACTGCACAGTTTCCTAATGGCACTTTTTATCTGGTCATTTCTCAAAGTATAGATTAAAGGATTTAACATGGGAGTTATCATAGTGTAGAATACAGAAACTGCTTTATCAACAGGTAAAGTAACTGTTGGTCTCAGGTACACAAATAAGCAGGGCACAAGGAACAGGATAACTGCTGTGATGTGGGAGACACAGGTGGAGAGGGCCTTACGTCTAGCCTGTAAGCTATGGGCCCTTAGGGAGCGCAGAATGATCACATAGGAGCCGATCAAGAGGAGAAAGTTTGAAAGACAGATTAAACCAGTGTTGGCAGGAACAAAGAATCCTAGAATGTGAGTGTCAGTGCAGGCAAGATAGAGCAAAGGGTTCAAATCACACATAAAGTGGTCTATGACGTTAGGGCCACAGAAGGGTAAACTGATGATGAAGAGGAGCTGTATGGTTGAATGAATAATGCCCCCCACCCATGCCACTCCCACTAGCAGCCCACACAGACGCCGATTCATGATGGTCGTATAGTGCAAGGGCTTACAGATGGCCACATAGTGGTCATAGGCCATCACAGTGAGCAGGATGACATCAGCACCTCCAAATATATGTTCCCCAAAGACTTGGGTCATGCATTCGTTGAAAGGGCTGGTTTTCTTTTCATAGAAGGAATCTATTATCACTTTAGGGGTACTGACACAGGAATAGCAGGCATCAATGAATGAGAGATGGGCCAAGAAATAGTACATGGGGTACCCCAATAATGGGCTGGTGATGATGGTGACCATTGTGAACACATTTCCTACCATAGAGACGATGTAGACAACCAAAAAGACAACAAATATGATTTTCTGCATCTTTGGATTCTGTGAGAGTCCCAGTAGAATAAACTCCGTCACGTTGTTTGCATTATCCATGTATCTTATATTATTATTAATTATGTTACCTGAAAAAAGTCACAATTTATTAGCTCAACCTTAAATTAAGTGTCAGTGTAAGAAATAATAAATACTTAGATTCTATTGAGTTCTGAATTTTAATAATATTTTTAAGATAGAAAAAAATTTCTGATCTTTTGAAGATTGTTCAAATTCTCTCCTGGGTGAAGGTGATTTTTAATATATAGACATGCAAACCCCTATGCAGACAGAAGCAGGAGATGATCTCTAGGCCCTTAACCATGTGAGATAGCTCACAACCTAATGTGATTCAGTAGATTTCATGTACAGTGGCAACGAAGACTGAAAAGAAGGATAGAAAACACATGCAAAGTCTGTGAATTCAAAGCTAAGGAATTTCACTTTTACTGTTAGGAAATGGGAAGACAGCACAAGTAATTGAGAATATGAGTGTAAGATAGAGAGGGATTCAAAAAGAGGGTTTCTTGGGTATAACTCTAGTAAAGGTGTTTGTATGTCTTGAATGAAGTGGCTTGAGGTTCATTTTGGAGATAGAAACCAGAGAAAAGAACCCCTGGCAACAGATTAGTTGTAATTGTTGACAAAGTATAACAGGGTATTGCTCATGGGAAAGTAACGAAAGGATACAGGAACTACTGCAATACATTTAATAAAGGATATCGCCCAAATCCGGGCTTCTCTTGTGGTTCAGTGGTAAAGATTCTGCCTGCAATACAGGAGATGCATCTAGACTCGTGTTCGATCCCGGAGTCAGGGAGATCCCCTGGAGCAGGGCATGACAACCCACTCTAGTATTCTTGCCTGGAGAATCCCTTGGACAGAGGAGTTTGGTGGACTACTGTCTATAGTGTCACAAAGAGTCTGAACTCATTCACAACTGGGCAAGCATGCATCACTTAGGGCTTCAGGATGGGGAACATATGTACACCTGTGGCGGATTCATGTTGATGTATGGCAAAACCAATACAATATTGTAAAGTAAAAATAAATAAATAAAAATTTAAAAGTAATAAAAAATAAATAAATACAACAGCTTTTTAATAGCTAATTACATACTTTTAATGGTTTGAATTGTGGTGTTGGAGAAAACTCTTGAGAGTCCCTTGGACTGCAAGGAGATCCAACCAGTCTATGCTAAAGGAGATCAGCCCTGGATGTTCTTTGGAAGGAATGATGCTAAAGCTGAAACTCCAGTACTTTGGCCACCTCATGAAAAGGGTTGACTCATTGGAAAAGACTCTGATGCTGGGAGGGATTGGGGTCAGGAGGAAAAGGGGACGACAGAGGACAAGATGGTTGTATGGCATCACAGACTCGATGGGCCTGAGTTTGCGTGAACTCCGGGAGTTGTTGATGGACAGGAGGCCTGGCGTGCTGCAATTCATGGGGTCGCAAACAGTTGGACACGACTGAGTGACTGAACTGAACTGAACTGAATGGTTGATTTCCATATGCATGGCATGGTAGCAACCTGTGTGGATGTTATTATTTCATTAGTTTTGCAGATGAGAAACAATCTCAGAAAATCATGTTAATAATGACAGTAATAATAGAAATCTTATTACTGTAAACTTCCTGAACACTTACTTTACTCTCAGGTATTTTGTAGGCATTTGTTTTTTAATTCTTTTTTTTTTTTTATTTTTACTGAATAATCAAATGAAATGCTTTATTTTTAGCTCTTGTCTCTTTGATTCACTTATAACATACCCTTGAATCATGAAACTTCTTTAAATACAAGGTCTTCTCTCTACAAAAATGACTGCCATTAACTTCACAAAAAGACCACTTTCTAATGTACATATCCCTCAGTAAATCCATGTCAATATAGAGCATGCTATATTTTACACTTATAGTATAACATCTGCATGGGAATAGGATTCATGGTATAGAGAGAGGTAGAATTTTCATCCTTACCTTACCTTCTAATCCAACATTGTTTTTTAAAAAAATTACCATCATGCGTGCCACAAATGTGAGCCACTGGTACAATTTTCAACTCTCTAAGAGGTATGATTAAGATGGAAGGTAGGAGGACTCTAAGATCCCCCACCTTCATGAAAACGTCACAACTACAACTACATATAGAACAATTCTTGCTGAAATCAACCTGAAGACTACAAAGACAACTCCTCTATATTGTTGTTGTTGTTCAGTCACTCAGTAGCGTCCGACTCTTAGTAATGCCATGGACTGCAGCACATCAGGCTTCCCTGTCCTTCACTATCTCTTAGAGTTTGCTCAAACTCATGTCCATTGAGTCGGTGATGCCATCCAGCCATCTTGTCCTCTGTAGTCTCCTTCTCCTCCTGCCTTCAATCTTTCCCAGCATCAGGGTTTTTTCCAATGAGTTGGCTGTTTGCATCAGGTGGCCTAAGTATTGGAGCTTCAGCTTGAGCATCAGTCCTTCCAAAGATATTCAGAGTTAGTTCCCTTTAGGACTGAATGGTTTGATCTCCTTGATGACCAAGGGACTCTCAAGAGTCTTCTCCAACACCACAGTTCAAAAGCATCAATCTTTGGAGCTGAGCCTTCTTTATGGTCCAACTCTCACATCCATCCATGACTACTGGAAAAACCATAGCTTTAACAAGATGGACCTTTGTAAGTAAAGTAATTTCTCTGCTTTTTAATACACTGTCTAGGTTGATCATAGCTTTTCTTCCAAGGAGCAAGCGTCTTTTAATTTCATGGCTGCAGTCACCATCTGCAGTGATTTTGGAGCCAAAGAAAAGAAAGTCTGTCACTGTTTCCACTGTTTCCCCATCTATTTTCATGAAGTGATGGGACTGGATGCCATGACCTTTGTTTTTTGAATGTTGAGCTTTAAGCCAGCTTTTTCACTCTCCTCTTCCACTTTCATCAAGAGGCTCTTTAGTTTCTTTTCACTTTCTGCCATAAAGGTGGTGTCATCTGCATATCTGAGGTTTTTGATATTTCTCCTGGCAATCTTAATTATAGCTTGTGCTTTATCCACACCGGCATTTTGCATGATGTACACTGCATATAAGTTAAATGAGCAAGGTGACGATATACAGCCTTCATGTACTCCTTTTCCAAATTTGAACCAGTTCATTGTTCCATGTCTGGTTCTAACTGATGATTCTTGACCTGTTGGCAGATAAAGTGGTCTGGTATTTGCATGTCTTTAATAATTTTCCACAACTTGTTGTGATCCAGTAAAGGATTTCATGTAGTCAATGAAGCAGAAGTAGATGTTTTTCTAGAATTCTCTTGCTTTTTCTGTGATCCAGCAGGTGTTGGCATTTGATCTCTGGTTCCTCTGCCTTTTCTTTTTTTTTTTTTTTTCCTAATTTTATTTTATTTTTAAACTTTACATAATTGCATTAGTTTTGCCAAATATCAAAATGAATCCGCCACAGGTATACATGTGTTCCCCATCCCGAACCCTCCTCCCTCCTCCCTCCCCATACCATCCCTCTGGGCCGTCCCAGTGCACCAGCCCCAAGCATCCAGCATCGTGCATCGAACCTGGACTGGCAACTCGTTTCCTACATGATATTTTACATGTTTCAATGCCATTCTCCCAAATCTTCCCACCCTCTCCCTCTCCCACAGAGTCCATAAGACTGTTCTATACATCAGTGTCTCTTTTGCTGTCTCGTATACAGAGTTATTGTTACCATCTTTCTAAATTCCATATATATGCGTTAGTATACTGTATTTATGTTTTTCCTTCTGGCTTACTTCACTCTGTATAATAGGCTCCAGTTTCATCCACCTCATTAGAACTGATTCAAATGTATTCTTTTTAATGGCTGAGTAATACTCCATTGTGTATATGTACCACAGCTTTCTTTATCCATTCATCTGCTGATGGACATCTAGGTTGCTTCCATGTCTTGGCTATTATAAACAGTGCTGCGATGAACATTGGGGTACACGTGTCTCTTTCCCTTCTGGTTTCCTCAGTGTGTATGCCCAGCAGTGGGGTTGCTGGATCATAAGGCAGTTCTATTTCCAGTTTTTTTTTTTTTTTCCCTCCAATTTTATTTTATTTTTAAACTTTACATAATTGTATTAGTTTTGCCAAATATCAAAATGAATCCGCCACAGGTATACATGTGTTCCCCATCCCGAACCCTCCTCCCTCCTCCCTCCCCATACCATCCCTCTGGGCCGTCC